>NW_026463550.1:0-55785 GCF_021730395.1 Mercenaria mercenaria
ATTCACAAATTAATTGTACTGAACAAAACGCAGCAGGGAAAATCACCAACAATGTTGGAAAATCATTGGATAAGAAAAAAGGCACAGCAATACCTGATAACAAGAAAAAGAAACCATCTAAAGCTAAAAATAGCAAGCAACAGGAAAGAAAAAACAGGCTGTCTGTTCATTCAAGTGGAACTAAACCACAGCAAAAGAGAGACTCTGCAACTGAAACAAACAATCACAAACAAAAAACAAACAATGTAAAAGATAGCTCAAAACAACAACAGACAACCAGAATTAATAACAATTCAACTCAACAGTCAAAAATCTTGTCAGCCCCCGGCAGCGCTCCGAGACAAACATACGCGAATGCCGCACGGAGGGGATTAAACAACAACAACAACAGCAAACAAAAGGAAACACTCCAAACAGCCATAACAGAAATGTTAAAACTTCTGCAAAAACTAAAAGAAACAGAAGATTCGCAAGAATCCAGAACAGAAGGCAATGGAGAAAGCAAAAGAAGATTCGGAAGGAAATTCAACATGGAAAAGAGACGGTTTTAAATCTGTCTAGCCGGACATTAACAAATACAGAATACCAACTTCTAGGAAAAGGTTTGAAATTTTGTTTAAAACCGAAACCACATGTTGAAACTGAACTTAAAAAAAGTATTTTTGAATTTAGTAGAAGACTCAGACTTAAAGAAATTTTTGCTCCTACACCTGATGATGGTGAAGATAGTGTTGATTCCACATCTTCTGAAAAGAATTACCCCAAAAAGAGGATATATAAAGAATCAACATTTACCCCGCCAGCAGGACGTGATACATCATTAGATTTTTACATTGATGCGATTACACATGAACTGTTAAAAACTAATAAAAGGTATTATTTTCATTCACAGACAATTAAATAATGAATTGTACTATAAAAAGCTAGATTATAATCCAGAGCAAAACTTGCAACAAGAAATTCTTAATACTTTGAATTCAATAGATTGTAATGATGAAGAACTATTAAGAGTGCCGTACAATGTAAGAACTCCACAATTTTATGTTCTTCCCAAAATTCACAGAGAACATAATAATGAATTGCCATTAGGTTTTCCGGGCAGACCTATTGTATCAGGTTGTAACTCAATAACTGAAAATATTTCTGCATATCTTGATGGAATTTTAAAACCTCACATGGAAAATTTACCTTCTTACATCAGGGACTCTGTAGACTTTATTACTAAACTCAAAGCAGTCCCGAAGTTAAAGGACAATGCTTTTTTAGTAACTCTTGATGTAAGTTCACTTTACAGCAATATTCCTCATGCAGATGGTATTGACGCTTGTAAATGTTTCTTGCAACAGAATGGTAATACCAAAAGCAAGCTTTCTATTGAATCTATTTGTGACTTGATAAATTTGGTTTTAACAAAAAATCATTTTCAGTTTGATGGAGAAAACTTTCTGCAAATCCATGGTACTGCTATGGGTACGAAAATGGCTCCAAGTTATGCTTCAGTTTTTATGGTCAAGCTTGAATCAGATTTTTTACAAACTTGTCAATATAAACCTCTCATATGGTTTAGATTTTGGGATGATATTTTCTTTATCTGGGAGCACAGTTTTGATAAGCTTCAGTCGTTCATAGAAAATTAAAATAGTTATCATCCGAGCATAAAGTTTACCAGTAGCATCTCTAGGGAAACAGTAACCTTTTTGGATGTTGAGATATATAAGAATGATGGCGGTATTATTTGTACAAAAGTTCACGAAAAACAAACTAATAGCCACCAGTATGTAGAATTTTCTTCTTCTCATCCTATGTCTTTCATTCATGCCCATAGAACACATAAATGGTAATTGGAAACGTCTTCTGAGGGAGACATGACGTCATCAACGTTATTGCTTGTAAACATTATACCCCTGATAAAGGCATTGAAAGCCGAAACTAGCTGGAAATAAATTAAAAACCAGTTTGAAGTTGTTCTTCCATTTTCAATTGTATAAATATCATATGGCAGCGTGTGTGACATTGATATTGTCATATGACATTTATTTTATTATATCGAAAAAATTAAACACATAAAAGCTTTTATAATGTTTTTAATTCATTTTATTCAGTAGTTTCATCTTTAGCGCGGTAATCACCAGTTTACACATTGAATAGTGATGTCATTACAATATAACATTGTGTACAAGGGAGGTAATCATTTGGGTAAAAACATTGAAGCAGTTATTTGCCCTTATATGACATTCAAAATATCAGCGCGGTCCCATGACATTACTTCAATTTTCTCCGACAAACAGGTCTTAAATTAAAGAAGTCTTAAATAAACATGATATACACAAATTATAGGTATAACAATAACTATGTTTTTAAGAATTACCATGCGTCGCAAAGATTAATTCACGACAATTATGATGTGCAAAAAGGATGTCCAATAAAATAACATACATGTTCCAGATTTTGATAATGAGATGATACATCTTTAATTATTATTGTTAACCGAGTTATTCAACATTCACGCTCATTTTGGAAACAAAAAAAAACAGCGGATGAGCTATTGTGATCGCTCACCGTCGGGCGACCGTCCGTCGTCCGTCCGTCCGTCGTCCGAGAGTCCACACTTTTCTTTAAACAACGTCTCCTCCTAAACCACAAAGCCGATTTTGATGAAACTTCACATGGTTGAACCTTGGATGGTCTACTTTAAAAAAATATCAGAATTGAATTCCATACAGAATTACGGTTGCCATGACAACCGAAAGAAATAGCTTAAAATTCTCCTTGTGCAAAAACAGCTGGTCACAACTCTTCCCTATGAGTTGGTGTGTCATGCTCAAGACCCAGACCCGTGCTCCAAGGTCAAGATTACTTTTTTATCTGGTCCCCAAGTTAGTCATACCTAAACTATTCTGGCATATTTTGCGCAGACAACTGTAGCATTCTTGGGCACACTTCGGAAACGTTTTTTTCACTAATAGTGCCAGCTTTTGTTTGAGCTTCAATTCTAAATGCTTAGTATATTTTGAGAGTTATATATTTTACTTATATTTTTCCCTATAAAATGTCAATGTCAATAGTAGCTATTGTCAAGTACCTTAAAGACACGTCACAAAATAATCGTTTTATCTTTTATATCTTTTGTATTTAGCATGATTCTGGCTTAGGCACATCTCCTATTATGCTATGCTTAGGATCTGAAGACGTGCTATTGATAGCCAAGTTCTGACGACCTTTCCGTTAGCCAATCAGAAGGCTTACTTACAACATTTTGTAAGATTTAAAAATCTATATTTAGCCTTTTGTCATATTTACAATTCTTATGACTACGCCCTCGTGTTTTCGGAATGGTACGGACTTGGTCACGTAAAGTGTCTGTTGGCCAATTAGCTCAGTTGTTAGGGCGCTTACTCTGTAAGCGATGTCTCCCTAGTTTGAGCCCCGGGATAACTTCATATTTTTCTTACTCTTTGCCAGTCGACGCTGTTTTGATGGTTCAGCTGAATGCTTGTTGAAACAGGTCCTCTGATTGGTACAAATAAAAATAGATTTGCGAAAATAAAAATTGCAATATTGGAAATCCAAAATATACAGAAGACGAATGTGAATGGGTCATAAAGTACTTTAGTCAGAGTGTTGTATTTCAATGTCAGATGGTAATAATTACAATTTGTATGGAGAAATGAGAAATAACAATTACCTAGTTACAATTTGACAGCAACAGATATAAGGCTAAGACAAAGTATTTCATATCTAAATATATTATTCAATTAATGTACTAGTATGTACGATACTTCATTTATTAAGGTGTGTTTAAACCACACATTGTTTCTATAGTGTATGATAGCTTTGTAGGACCTAATTCGTAACAGATCTGCATTTGTAACAGGTGTTACAAATGCGATCGCATATGTAACAGATGTAAAATTTGAGATCGCATATGTAACAGAAATCAAGCACATATGTAACAATATTTGAGACAAATGTGATCGATGCCGATTTTTGATGTGACATCTGATCACATTTGTCACATGTCATTTTCAATCGGAAAAATGAACAAAAAAGTGCATTTTTAAATCTGAAACACATTTGTAACATGCTTTAGCTCACTTGTACGAAGTGACAAAGTGAGCTATAGTGATCATCCTTTGTACGTCGTCCGTCGTACGACCGTCCGTCCGTTCACATTTTTCTTGTGAATACGATAGAGACAACAGTTATTGTTTGATTTGACAAAATTTGCCGGAACGTGTATATATCTATGATATCTCGGTTCCTTTCAAAAACCAGTCATATCATCTTATTCGTCTTGGAGTTATTGCCCCAGAGATGGATAACTACTCAGTCTGATCTTAGCCTTGTGAACGCGATAGAGACCACATTTTTTGTTTATTTTTACTAAGCTTGCACACAACTTATATAACTATAAGATCTCGGTTCCTTTCAAAAACAACCGTATTGCACCATTTTACTTAGAGTTATGGCCCCTGAATCGTCAGGGCCGGAAATTCTAGAGATATTGTGTCTCTCATCCACCCAGTTAAGACTTTACGTGTATCAGTGCATTTTACCAGACCCTTAAACGATTATATGAGTATATGAGCCAGGGTATAATTTCAATTAATATTAATGTGAGGAACTAACCATCGACTAGAGTGTGGAGGGATACACTTTCGAGACCGGGTGATAACTACACGTATCTGTTGCGATTTTCGCCGGTCGGTGCTGTTTCAAGCTGGGAAGTTGTCTATTACTAACATAAAGATACTGTTGTACTGGTTTTGATATTTTTTACATTTTTATCATCATTATCATCATCATCATCATCATCATCATCTTTGACTGGCCCGTTGTAGGATCAATGGTAAGATTAACTGCCCTAAACTGTATTACCTAGATGCTGTTGAAAACAGGCGCTCTGAACCCAACAAACAAACATAATATTCATCAAAACCATTCTACAGGGTTCCAAAATTTGAGTCGTTTGCAGTAATAGGTGTAATATGATCACTACAAATGGCCAATTAATGTTGGTTATTTATACCAAGGTATTTGGAAATCTGACTAAAGCGAGTTATGATCCGGACACAATCGAATATATTACAGCAAAATAACAAAAAAAAACTAGGTTCAAAGCTGTGACCATGATCTTGGATATAGCAACATGGATCATGATCGCAACAAACCTTCTATCCGTGCTGATCATTTGATCTGAAAATCTGACAATACATGGGCAAGTTATACTAAGGACAAGAACCTATATATAACTGCACGAACGCACAAACTCCGCTATTTCACTGCGGGATTATAATAAACGAGGGCCACTTCCTTACAAGCGAGCTCAGTGGGGTGTGGGTAATTAAAAACTAAGGTGTATTTTCTTAAAATCTCAAAGATATTAGTTCGCAGCATGCACAAGGTCGGACCCTCCTAGACTTAAGGTTAACGACTCCATCCATGACAAATTGTATATAATTTGTCCCAGGACATAGCAGCTTCCTGTTTGTCACCCAGCTTGAGACAGCTCTTGATAACGAAAGATAGCTACAAATGTATGTCGCCACAGGGTTCGAACAAGTGACCTGAGCATGTGAGTCTACATTTCAGCAAGTCGAGGTAACAGTAGAAGTAGCTGAAGTTGTAATATTATTATAGTGGCAGTGGCAGTGGGTGCAGAAATGATAATAAAAATTGAGCCAAGTCACGGGAAAATTGGCATTCGGACTTTGTGAATTTCTGGAAACTCTATATTAAGGCTGACCTAGCATCTATGCATCTGAATTAGGGTCAAAAAACTTCATATTCAGGTAGAATAAGCCTTCTTTGAAATAACAGCGAACCGTGTGGGCTATGATCAGACTGCGCGGATGCACAGGCTGATCTTGGCCTAAACTGGTTGCAAATCCTCGATGATTCCAGAAGATGATGCGGCTCAAAAAATTTTATGACGTTTTTGACGACGACGCTAACTTGTGATGGGGCTTATGACAGTCATTTAATGATGTTACGATGACAACCAACAGATTGAACATTTGCAGTATAAATCTCAACATGATACATATGTGCTTCTCATGTTAACCCCCATGTTGGACAAACACATTCGTAACACATTTTACCTGTTACGAATGCGATCGCATACGTACGAAATCTGTTACAAATGCGATCTGTTACAAATGTGGTCCTACATAGCTTATTCTATGTTTATAAAACTATACTGAGAAGAGAATGGCTGAATTCGTTTGCAGATGAAGTTGTGAAAACAGAGCATAGATTCCCACCTGTCATCTTGTAGAATAATTGTATTATACCAGTATTACCAGTTATTTGCACCAAGTTTATTTGGGAGGAAAAAGTAGACCACGTGTATTGGTGGGTTTTTAACACTTGACGTCGTCTAGTTTATTGAATACCGGCGGATAAAGATAAATCTTATAGCCTTTAATTAACGGTTAATACGAATACGATAATGTTACACACCTATAGCCGCACGAGAACTCCATGCAGATATAGACCTGCCACAGTTTGCTACTGCGAAAATCTAAAGTGGTAATATTGGACTGGGAATTCATGGCATGTATATCTACCGGCTGAGCAACTGCAGCGTTTGCAAAACGTTTTGATTCCTCACATTAACAATTTTGCACTCTATGTGTAGAATTACTGCTTTAAAAGTAGCTTTGATATTTTGTACATATCTGTAAGTTTGTATACATGCAAAAAAAAGAAAACATTTGCAAAATTTGCACTGATTCAGAACGATAATTTAAGAGAGTAAAATACAAAACCGTCTTAAAAATGTATTTATTTTGCACTGGAACACAAATACATGACGATCAATTAAATCATAATAAATACCCGCCGTGGAGATATAGACAGGTGACATTACACTATCAAATATCGACGTATTTTACCATTTGTTCTTAGAGGTCATCAATATCTGATCAAATGATACAAAAAAATTGGTAATGAAATATCTCTGAAAGCTACAAATGGTATAAATTCTATAGTGTTAGTATTCGGTTCAGTTAACTTATAATTCGTAAAGAAGGGAGATCGCGGTGATTTGTAATGTTTCCTTATGGTAATCATACTGTGTCACGAGATAATATTGTATGTAACTTTGCCAACTTATTTTCATAATATTGGTCTGTGCTTTTGTTCATAATTACCAAAATGTCAATAATCCAGTATTTCTTGTATCTTGCTTTTTGTCAAAATAGTTAACATAAAATGTATGTAAAGTAATTGCATTTTATTCTATGTAAGTAATTTTTCATTTTGCAAAGTAAAAGATTAGAAGAAAAGTATTTTTGAGGAGGATAGGGGTAAAGTGATTAAATATATCTGTTCCATAAACGGAAGCCGGAGCTTGCGGATGTGTTGGCTGTTGCACATGTCTTTATCTTTATAAGCAGACTCAATCAGACCTGGGTTGTCCACTTTTTGTGTCTTATATGACCTTTTGTAGATAATACATATATTGCTAATTACCAAGTAAAATCAAAATAACTTTAGCAAAGACAAATCAGTTTAGCATGTGTTTCTGATACTTTCGACAAATATGCAGATTTATAAAGATGAAATCTGGAAACAGAATAAAACAAGTGATCACGTACAGCAGCGGCAATACAGATGTCCCTACTGGTGGAAAACGTTTTAAATATCCATCTTTTGTATTGTTGGCAATGCTTTAAGGTATGTAGGAGTTAAGAAAATAACTATTTACTCAGAGTTTAATGGTGACCTTGACCTACATACATAAATCATATAGGCGTCATAATGAACATTTGTGTGCAGTACAAAGACACTACTTCAATACGCCTAAACGTTATGGAGCGGAAACAATGTTATATGATCTTCAGTATACACCTTGAACTTTCATCAACATCTATGGGTCATGTGTGCAACACATATTGTAATCATGGGGAATATCTGTGCAGTAAAAAATGCCCCAATGCAAATAAAACTTGGGGAGTTGAAAAAAAGACTGACTGACCTTATACAGTGACCTAGACCGTTTACCAACAACTATAGATCATGTATTGACACATTGTTTCATCGAAGGGTACGCTAATACTCTCTTTGACCTTTGACCAACAAACATAAGTCACGTACAACAATAATCTACGTATTACCTGCTATTAACATATTAGCACCGTATATAACAGGTGAAATTGCTTCAATTGCTTACAATAGCAAATCGATTTAAATGTAATTTAATACTGCCAGTAAAAATCTACACACAAAAAATGTGAAAATGTTCCTTTTTACGTTCACATGTTTCGTTTTTCAGTGTCCTTGTTAACATTTCAATCTGAAGTACAATAGTAATGTTTGCTCGAAAACATGTCAGCCGAACATAATAAATAAATTATGTAAATAACATCCGGTAGGCAATTGCATAAGCTTTTTCCATCAAACATCGTACAATCGTACTTCCCTTTTTAAGTGATTTTAAGAGGCAATGTCCTTAATTACGGTGGTGTGTTTAAGACATGCAATTATTTTTTTAGGATTAAATTATCTTGAGCGATCAACATCTTATCTGGTGCGCACGACATCTTATCTTGAGCGGTCAACATCTTATCTCGAGCGATCAACATATTATCTTGAGCGATCAACATGTTATCTCGAGCGATCGACATATTATCTTGAGCGATCAACATATTATCTTGAGCGATCAACATATTATATTGAGCGATCAACATCTTATCTTGAGCGATCAACATCTTATCTCGTGCGCACGACATCTTATCTTGAGCAATCAACATCTTATCTCGAGCGATCAACATATTTCGAGCGATCAACATATTATCTCGAGCGATCAACATATTATCTCGAGCGATCAACATATTATCTTGAGCGATCAACATCTTATCTTGAGCGATCAACATCTTATCTCGTGCGCACGACATCTTATCTTGAGCGATCAACATATTATTTTGAGCTATCAACATCTTATTTCGTGCGCACGACATCTTATCTTGAGCGATCAACATCTTTTCTCGAGCGATCAACATATTATCTTGAGCGATCAACATCTTATCTCGAGCGATCAACATATTATCTTGAGCGATCAACATATTATCTTGAGCGATCAACATCTTATCTCGTGCGCACGACATCTTATCTTGAGCGATCAACATATTATCTTGAGCGATCAACATCATATTTCGAGCGATCAACATATTATCTTGAGCGATCAACATATTATCTTGAGCGATCAACATCTTATCTTGAGCGATTAACATATTATCTTGAGCGATCAACATCTTTTCTCGGTCATCTTATCAATATCTATTAAGTACCTTTGTGTGAATTCAGATCATTAGTAAAAACATACGGCTGCCACCGTTTTTGTTTTTATTTAAATTATACTTATAACCGTTTCACATGTTTGCAGTATTAGACATTTAAATACGGAAACTGATAAAAAAGGCAGCAAAAAATCAGTGATGATGCAAAGAAATAAATTTAAGTCCTTGACAAAAAAAATAGTATGTGGACTTCGCTATGGAAGCCCTGGAGGGACAATTGATTTCCGTACTTCCCACTTCTGACTTCTAACTTTTGCACTTCTCACTTCCAACTTCTTGACTTCCTACTTCCTACTTCTAACTTCCACACTTCTGACTTCTAACTTCCGCACTTCTGACTTCCAACTTCCCGACTTTCGACTTCTGATTTCCAACGTCCACACTTCTTACTTCCGACTTTTGACTTCTTACTTTCTTCTTCTAACTTTCGCACTTTTGACTTCTTACTTCCGCACTTCTGACTTCCAGCTTCCTGACTTCATACTTCCGACTTCCAACTTCCACACTTCTTACATCCGATTTCCAAAAAGGAAAGTTGGCAGTCAGAAGTGCGGAAGTTTGAAGTCGGAAGTCAGGAAGTTAGAAGTTAGAGGTCAGAAGTGCGATAGTTAGAAGAGGGAAGTAAGAAGTCAAGAAGTCAGAAGTAAGAAATGTGGAAGTTGGAAATCAGAAGTCGAAAGGCAGGAAGTTAGAAGTCAGAAGTGCGGAAGCTAGAAGAGGGAAGTAAGAAGTCAAAAAGTCGAAAGTAAGAAGTGTGGAAGTTGGAAATAATCAGAAGTCGAAAGTCTGGAAGTTAGAAGTGCGGAAGTTAGAAGAAGGAAGTAAGAAGTCAAGAAGTCGGAAGTAAGAAGTGTGGAAGTTTGAAATCAGAAGTCGAAAGTCAGGAAGTTGGAAGTCAGAAGTGTGGAAGTTAGAAGTCAGAAGTGCGGAAGTTAGAAGTAGGAAGTAGGAAATCAAGAAGTTTGAAGTGAGAAGTGTAAAAATTAGAAGTCAGAAATGGGAAGTATGGAAATCAATTGTCTCTCCAGGGCTTCCATACTTCGCCCATACATTAAACGATTTTCCTTGTTTTCCCTTAATTCATATATGCAACTTTTCTGCGCGAATTTATCAGTCGAACTGAAATTTGTTGCTGTTCTAACATGCAGTATGCATCATTGGTTATGTTCATTTGATTTTGAAGATAGGATGACCAATTATATGCATTGCTTTCGCAATTGATGTGATAAACTTGTACATGTACTTGTGGGAAGTTTAAATAACAGCGGAATAGGCGGGACCCTAATTAACAACTTGTCCGTATGTTTTACTGATGACCAAAATGCACACACAAAGGGCCTTAATATATATAAATAAGATGTCGTGCGCTCGAGATAAGATGTTGATCGCACAAGATAAGATGTTGATCGCTCAAGATAATATGTTGATCGCTCGAGATAAGATTTTGATCGCTCGAGATAATATGTTGATCGCTCGTGATAAGATGTTGATCGCTCAAGATAATATGTTGATCGCTCGAGATAAGATGTTGATCGCTCGAGATAAGATGTTGATCGCTCAAGATAATATGTTGATCGCTCGAGATAAGATGTTGATCGCTCAAGATAAGATGTCGTGCGCACGAAATAAGATGTTGATCGCTCGAGATAAGATGTTGATCGCTCAAGATAATATGTTGATCGCTCGAGATAAGATGTTCATCGCTCAGGATAATATGTTGATCGCTCAAGATAAGATGTTGATCGCTCAAGATAATATGTTGATCGCTCAAGATAATATGTTGATCGCTCAAGATAATATGTTGATCGCTCAGGATAAGATGTTGATCGCTCAAGATAACATGTTGATCGCTCAAGATGATATGTTGATCGCTCGAGATAAGATGTCGTGCGCACGACATAAGATGTTGATCGCTCAAGATAATATGTTGATCGCTCAAGATAAGATGTTGATCGCTCGAGATAAGATCTTGATCGCTCGAGATAATATGTTGATCGCTCGAGATAATATGTTGATCGCTCGAGATAAGATGTCGTGCGCACGAGATAATATGTTGATCGCTCAAGATAAGATGTCGTGCGCACGAGATAATTTAATCTTAAAAAAAATTAACATATGTCCTAAACATACCACCGTATTACTTAATGGAACAGCGTATAAATGTTTTATCATTGTCAGATAAAATTAAACTACATAACTATTAAATATATGTACACCAGAACACAGATATATTAACTAAAATTCACAATATGTATAATACAAGTTTGGGCGGTACATTTTGTTTACTTTTACATGTTCTGTTAACATAGGTTTAAATGCTTTTAAAACAGTATAGCATTTTTGTATTACAATCAATTGGATACAGCGTAATTATTCAAATAAAGTTAATATTAAAAAGTAAACAAAAAATAACTGCGGGCGTTAAGATTTAAGGCGACAGTAGTAGAAGAATCGAATAAAACATTAATTATTCAGCTCATTACTTTAGAAATTATAATTGAATTCCATAGTAATTTATAATTCTTGTTCCTATGGTCGAGAAACATCAAACAAGTCATTTAGGTAAGATCCGTTGATCGACATAGTAATGGGTTTTGAGAGGTAATATAATAGCCAATAAATGTAAAAAAAAATGATACATGTGCCGTGCGTTTTACAGGTAAAGAAGGATTCACCTTTCATTACTATTGTAAAAAGGTTTACATACTTGCACATAGACAATTATAGCAAGATCTCATCTCGAATTCACACCAAACAAAGGGAAACAAATAGTATAATAATGTAAAAAAAAAGAACATAAATGGGTTAAAAAAAAAAAAGAAGTAAATATTTTACTGGTATGAATGTCGAACGTTAAATGAAAATCATAAGGAATGCCTGTGTGTATATTTTAAATATAACGTCTTTCTTAAAAAATGTCCGTCATATAAACGACGGTGTCTACTTGCAGCAGAGAAACCAATGCATAACTTTAAAGTGCTGAATGTGAATTTTAGTTCAGATATCTGTGTTCTGGTGTACCGAGTTTTACTTCTAAATGAACGAATATGTATCATATTATAATCACTGTAAAGTTAATAATTCATTTTGAATTCTGTATTATGTATATAGTGCAGAAAATTATTATTATTGCGTTACAATAATAAAGCATTAGCAACATTTTAATAGATTGTTTTATTTTGTAGTGATAATAGGATCTTTAACATTTCTGAATGATCTTTATCTAATAATATATCAACAATATGATGAACATCCTCCTCAACATGACCATTATAACAACAACAATCTACCTTCAGTTTATTATTGCCTTTTACTGGGTACCTGTGTCCATTTGTCTTTGTTTCGATAGTAAGGAAAACGAAATCATATTAAACATATGATTTGTTTAGTTTTATTTTCCGACTTAAGTCATTTCTTACGTATTTTAAGTTTTAGCTGTTTTATTACTAGAACTTAAGTTTTTTCTTAGACTTAAGTTGTAACCATCACAAACTTAAGTAAAATCTTAAACTTAAGTCAAAACTTATACTGAAGATGCTTTATGAATACGGCCCCTGGAGTAAGTCCAGCGCTTTCTTACACCAGCAAAATAATCTCCACTGCGTAACAATTGTATGCATTTATTATATAAATTAAATATAATAATAAAAATAGTAAAGATATATTTCAATGCATTTGCTCTTGAACTGAATTAATGCTTGGATTAGTATTTCTGCCTGTAGCCTGTTTCGCAAAATTGTTGTTCTAAAATTGAATTACTGCTTGAATGTGTAATTCGGCAGGTATTTTTTACATTTTTGCTCTTTTATTGGATTAATACTAGAATATGAAATTCGACGGTATTTTACCGTCTTTATTCTTTTATGAAATTAATGCTAGAATGTGTAAGTCTTCCTATGATTTTTAAAGGCACTAACCTACAGATTTAGGTAAAAAAGTCTCTCTTTCAAATTGAAGTTTGGTCATATTAGGAACATATGAAAATATGAGTGTTTGTTTACCTTTAATATTTTGAAAATTCGAAATCAAGAAAAAAGGGTGACAGCTTCGGAAATCGAGCCCCAGACCGCCGCGGCATTAAAACAATTTCTCGTTGTCATAACCAATAACGCTACAGCAAAATTAGTAAAATATGACATCGAAATTTAAATATTCATAATAGAGACAGTTTACTTGGAGTAAAGCGTTACAAACTTTTCGATTTTTATCGTAAAAAATAGGAAAAACAGCAAATGCTCAAGTGTTTCCGTATCATATAGTTATGTAGCATTTGTTTCCAGATATTTTTTCTTGTTATCGAACGATCTGAAGGTCAGTCCCTTTAACTGAATTAATACTTGAATGTGCAATTCGATCTGTTGTTGACGTCTTTGCTCTTAAATTGAGTTGATGCTGGTAGTTTGAACGATAAATGGTTAACAGTGCCACCAGTCATTTTACTTTTTCCTTGTATTGAGTTAGAAGTAACTGCCTCATACAATTCAATCCGAACGGCTATGTATATTTTTTATCTTGCTAATTTTTATGTTATCTTTATGTTTGTACATGGATAATACATAAATAAATAATAATTACTATATCAATGTGCTACAGTAGCAGCCAATCTGACGTAAGTACTTGATCTTCTAAACGAAGATCTGAGAACGACCCATTCACATACGTCTTTTGTATATTTTGGATTCCCAATATTGCTATTTATATTTCAACCAGTCAGACGACTTGTTCGAATGTCAAAGAGTAAGAAAAGTGTACAGTCATTCCAGGGTTCGAACCTGGGACCCGTCGCTTACAAAGTAAATGGCCTACCGACTGAGCTAAGCTGCTATCTGACACAGTACGACATAAAAATTGTAAATATCAAAAGTCAAGGCTACAGGTAGATTTGCAAAATGTTGTAAATTAAACTCTGATTGGCTAGCGAAAAGGTCGCCAGAACGAGGCAATGAATAGGTCGTTCTCAGATCCTATGCGTAGCGTAATAGGAGATGTACGTTACGTTAACCAGATTGCAGTAGCAGCTGACATGAGCTATGACGGATACCATAACATAAACATGACTACAACATACTCTTTTTTTATTCATTTTAAATCCTTCAGCGTGTCATCGGACTTGGACATTACATATAATTATAGTCATTTATAGTCATATATGGCATTTTAGTCTGTTGGGCTGATCTACCGATCAATATTTTTTATACAAAAAAATGCAAAATTGATAACGACTGTATCTTCTTGTGAGCTTCGTACACGAATTGGTGCAATCGAAAAAAATAAAATAAAAAAAAATAACAATGACGTGAAGGAAGTTAAGATATGAAGTTGATGTTCAATAAAAATTCCTTCAGATTACAATCTTTAGAATGGACCTTACTTTATTTAATCCGCCTATTCAACAATTTATCCGTAATTATGATCGTTCTTTTTTGTGGGTTTTTTTTTTGTGCATTTTGATATAAAGTGTCCAAAAGGGCGGGGATTTTACAAGAGGTTTTAAAAATGAAAATTAAATAAAACATTTCTATTGATATAATTATTGCATGGATATTAGTGCGATTACGATAAAAAAGCGAAACAATGTGAACAATGTAAAACCTCGTTGGTGTTGCTCCAAATATTTAGATATAATGTAAAATGATGACAGTATACAATTAATATTTTTCAAATAAAAACATGCGACACCAACTATTACAAATGCATTTGTCGAAATACTTTGAAATTAAGTTAAATATATGCGATAAAGCAAACACAAAAGTTTAAAAGTTACATAAAAGACGTGATTTGCTTGTAAACACTCATAAACAATGTACCTGATGAAAATCTAACCTATGTTGATAACATAAGCTAATATACATATGTTATGGATACATTTAACAAACGAATTAAAACAAATGTAAGATAGTCTCGTGATATCATACGTGTTGGCATCATCACGCTATAATGCCAAACTCCCTGACAGCACAATATCATCTTGCTAAGTCACCATGTGTCTAGCGAAGCAATCAAGAAATGTTAGGAAATTGTCGCACAAAATAACATGTGGGCATATACATGTATTTGTTTGAATATACTATTTTTATAAGTAAAGCATGTGCAGATCGAGGAATTTCGGTTAGGGTGACAACTTTAAACAGGGGGTCACCGATTTCAGGGGGCGGGGGGGGGGGGGGGGGGGGGGTCACATCGACTTTCAAGACCGATTTGCTTTGTAAAATATGTAAGAATCAGATGGGGGATTAACCCACAATGGCTCTGGTTCCGTGCATGTAAAGAATGGAGTTATCCCATACGTCTGACACAGGATCATGCATCATGATATTATAGATTTGAAATTGTCTGATAACTCAAAAGAATTTTTCGTCTTACTAGTACCATTTTATGTTTATTCTTAAAACGCAACTGTCGTATAAAGTGTCAGACAGAAACGAATTGTTTTTATCTGGTAGTGAAAATAAATGTTCCACCAAACGCGCGTTAATATTTATTTTTCAAGTAAAATGACTGTCATGCCGTGTACTTCCATTCAGATTTCAGTCTTTGATGCCAAATATGTGGACAGAGTAGTTAAAAAAGACTGAAGTTTTGACTTTCGTGATATCACATCTTCGGACGTTCAAAACTTCACTTCATACGACAAAAAGGCCAATCTAGTATAATCGATACCGGCTGGAGACACAAATAGACATTTGCGAATTAAGTCTACGTGGACTGTGAACACCTAAGGCGATAGATTTTTTTTCACGGGGACCGTCTCAACATGATTATTTTATTTTATGTTTAGTAGGAAAACATTCCTATAATGGTGGTATGGTCTGGCTTATTATGTCACCGAACAGGACAAGATTTGGATTTGTCTTTCCGTCCGTCTGTTCACCAGAGAAATGTTTTGTTATACTTATCGCAAAGATATTAAATTTTGATCTAGCGTCATAACACTTTCCTGAAATGTTCTTTTTAATGTTCTTCTTAATATTAAAAGTTGCACATCTGCGTCAAAGTTGAAAAGATGAGCTAGTCTGATCGCAATGCCTCCGTATTCCGTCGTCGTCGTCGTCGTCCGACATGAAAAAATCTAAACTGGTTCAGCTGGGATCAATGTAGGTCAGTAGGTAAATCATTGTGAAAATTGTAAAAAAAACGTAATAGCTTGCGTCTCCATTCCTTTGTTGTTATTATAAGCCCGGGGGACGTCTTTTGTAATACAACAGGTGTTCATTTGACCTTCTGTTTGTCTGTGTGTCCGTCTGTCCGTTAGCAATTTCGTGTCGACTTCGCTCTGTAACTCGTGAACCCCTTAAAGGATTTTAAACAAACTTGACAAAAGTTCTCAACATCAAGATGACGTGCAGAGCGCCTATATCAGGTGGCTTGCTTTAAGGTCAAGGTCACTCATAATCGCAAGGTCATATGACTTTGTTTCGTGTCCGCTCTGTAACTCTTGATGTATTTGAGGGATTTTAAAGAAACGTTGCACAAATGTCCACCACATCGAGACGACGTGCAGAACAATGGTTTGGATGGCTAGCTACAAGGTCAATATCACACTTAGGGGTCAAAGGTCATATGACTTTGTTTCGAGTGCGATGTGTAACTCTTGAACTGCTTAAAGGATTTTAAAGAAACTTGGCCCAAATGTTCACCACATTATGACGACGTACAGAGCGCTTGGCGCGCTTCAATATAATTGGTGATATGTGTAGCAAAACTTCTCTCTGATGGACATAAACGCGGAACAAGAGCTTTCCGTAAGACAGCGCGCTCGACATTTCTCAGTGCTTGACTCTGAATTAGAACTTTGCTGGTAAAAGGAAATTTAAGTTAATATGGCGGGGCATAACTCTGTCAAAATTCAAATCAGGGTAATGAGGATTGTTTATCCGCGTGTAGACTTTAATAGTAAAAATGTATTTTAAGTTTCAAGTCAAAAACTTTAATAGTAACAGAGATATTTAACTTTATCAAACATTTTAACAAAGGCATTTAAGTAAAAAGGGGGCATAAATATATGTCAAAATCAAAATCAGTGTAATGAAGGTTGTTTTTCCTTGTGTAGACTTCAATAGTAAATAATTATGTTAAGTTTCAAGTCAATAGCTTTGATAGTAACAGAGATATTTGACGTATCAAAACATTAACCAAAAATTCTAAGTTGAAAAGGGGCATAATTCTATCAAAATTCAAATCAGAGTTATGGGGATTATTTCTCCTGGTGTTAACTTTGATAGTAAATAACTGTTAAGTTTCAAGTCAATATCTTTGTCAGTAACAGAGATATTTGACTTTATCTAAAACGTTTTCGAATTGATATCACCTACCGCATAGTGATGACATAATAACCCAAAACCTATTGCCGTTATAAACCTTTTTTCCTACCGCGCATAATATAATCAAATTATGTTGAGACGGTCCTATTGAAAAATCTATCGTCTTAGGTGTCCACAGTCCACGTAGACTTAATTTGTGAATGTCCAATATGCGGTAAAAGTCAAAGAAAGTTTGAACAAAATCTCAATGCGTCTCAAAATCAGTTGATAACTTCATACTTTCAGGTTCAATTCAATGTATTTAGTTAAAATTATTAGCAATACAAAACTTCATTATTCTTATACTTATTGATAGTGTTCCGCATCAAATTTAATTTAGTCTAATTATACATATGGATAATCAAATAACTTAATAAGCAGAAATCTTGAAACAAAGCTTTTTATTTCACAATGTAATAAAGAGAAGTCTTAGGCTTACTTGATATAACATGGAAAACTTTAGTAGCAACGTCGGATATAAATAAAATACACGCATATCGGTGACGTTTTACCCAAAATATATATGAAAGACGTTGAAGGGGAAGGCGAATGTTAAAATCTCAATCTCTCTATTATCTGAAAGTCGACTTTTTTCATATCATTTAAAACGTGTTTTTAAATTATGCGGTTGCTCAGCACGGAGGTATATCAATTGATACATGCCGACTCTATTCTTCAAACAAGTTAACAAACTTTTTTATCTTCGTTCCTTCGGTTACAGTAAACTTTGAAAGGAACTGTCATGTTATAATATTGTCTTCCAATTAAAATCGATCAATCTAAGAATGTAATCGATCTAAATACGTTAACATATTCTGGCGATTTCATTTCCATTAATTTTATATCAGGAAGTAAGCATGCAAGTAAAAAGAAAAAACAAATATATGCAAACATTACAGTTGATCAGTATCAAAGACATAAATTTGCATCATTATACGAAACTGTCATAAAAATGTTTTATGTTGTACGTGAAAACATATACGTGACTGTCAATTAAATCGAAATAAAAACCCTGGTTGGATATATATATATACAGGTAATATTACGTTATTTCAAGGTCGGCGTGCTTACCTATTTCTTACAAATTGTACTTTAAGGTCATCCATATATGATACAATGGTCCAAATAAATTATCTTAATATATGTCTGAAAGACAACAACTGGTTTAAATTCTAAGGGTTACTCAATCTTGTTATTGAAAACCCATAACGAACGGCTATCGCGGTGATCTGAAATGTTTCTGTATGGTAATTATACAGTGCCACGTGATCATATTGTATACAACATTACAAACAATGTACCGACTTATCTATTTATTTTGTTTTATGCTTTTGTTCATAATTATCAAAATGTCAATATTTCAGTAATTTATGACAATGTATCGGTTTTTAACTGTACAGGGAAAAACAAATAAATTGCAATATAAAGTTTGTTCTTGAGTCAATAGCGGCTGATATAAACCATGAATAAACAATTATCGTGCTATTTTGGCAATAGCGTTATCATTAGATATACCCAAAGTACAAAATTAAAGCCACACCATGAGATAAGCAACATAATTCATTTGCGACCGGCATGGACCCAGACCAGCTTGCTCATCCGCGCAATCTGCTCAGGATTCATGCTGTTCTCTTAAGGATTCTTAAACTATGTAAAACAAAATTATGTTAGCAAAAACAAATCCTTTTAACGTTATTTCTGATACTTTCGATACATAAGCATATTTATAAAAATAAAATTTGGAAGTCGACAATTACAAGTGACCGAGTAAAGCAGCGTCAATACAAAAGTCCCACACTTTGACTGTACAAGTGTTTGTTTCTTGCGTTTGTTGGCAACAGTGTTAGGACTGACAATGTTTCAAGGCATTCAGGAGTTAAGAAAAATAATCCTTACTTGTCAGTAGTTGCTTTGACCTACAATCATAGATCATGTACGCGACAAATTTTCTGATCATTTGAAATATTTGTTTGCAGTACTAAGACATTCCATCAATACACATAAAAGTTATGGAGCGGAAACATTTTACTTGACCTTCCATAGTGATTTCGACCATTGATCAAGAACTATGGGTCATGTGTGCGACACATATTGTAATTATTGAGAACATTTCTGTGTAGTAAAAAAGAAAAATCCTTCAATGCAGATAAAAATTGTGGAGTGGAAACAAATTTTAATTGACCCAAACAGTGAACATTACTTTAAAGCGACAAGTTTAGACCATGGGTTGACACATTGTCTCATAAAGGGGGACGTTTGTGCGTAGAACTAAAATAATCCATCTATGCATATAAAAGTTATGGAGATTAAACAATTTTACTTGACCTTAAAAAATGACTATTACCTATGACCTATAGGCATAAGTCATGCAACTTCATAATCTCCGTATTGCCTGCTATTCACGTATCAAGTTTTCTCAACCTAGCTTCTGTACTTTCTGAGTAATTGCAGGGTCAAGATTTGAGGTCGGAAAGGACAGACGAAGGGTATTTCTTTAGTCCCCTTCGGGGACCATATTATCTGTATAAGTTGTAAATGAAAGGCAATACTTCCTTTAAACCATAAGTGAATTTTTTGAAAGTGGTGACAAATCCACTAGCAAACCGATTAAAAACATTAACAAAATATCTTTTTTACCTACAAAGACTGATTTTCAGTGTCATTGTTAACATTTCAACCTGAAGGACAATAATAAGTTTTGCACGAATACATGCCAGACGAACGTATTTAAATGACATACGGTAGATATGTGCATTAGCTAACATCGATTTTTGATGATCAGATATCGTACTATCGTACTTCCTTTGTTACATGTTCTTAACTGAACAGCGTATTCATGTTTTAATATCATTCAACTATTAATTTAAAACATATGTTTTACGTCTTACCACAAGTTAATGATTTATTACTACAGAAAATTATTCTTCCTGATTGTTATTATGAATGATAACTTCAGGCTGACTGTCGATGTGAAAAAATAAAACCGATCTTATTATGAAAAGGTTTTTCGCTGTTTAGAGATCGCCACGTTTTGGGATGAATTTTCCAGTAATATCATAAGGCTTTTAATGTAATTTCGTTTTCGTTACTATCAAACAAAAGAGAAATAGACACGGGTACCCATTAACAGGCAATAATAAAGTGGGATATATAGTTATTTTTCAATAATATAATCATTCGGATATTTTACAGATCCCAGTATCATTTTAAATGAAGACACTATTGCACATTTTGCTAGTGCTAATATATTATAACATTATGATAATATGTTTCTGCATTATGTACATTCTATTAAGATTCAAAAAGAGTTATCATTTCTACAGAGATTGTAACCAGATAAATATCCGTTTTTTAGAAGTAGAACTCAGAACAACAGAACATACAGATATCTGAACCAAATTCACAATGTGTATAATACAAGTTTTTTCAATACATATTGTTTATTCTTTCTTGTTCCATTATTATAGGTTTAAGTGCATCACGACATGTTTAATAACAGTATAGCATTTTTGTATTGCAATCAAGTGGAAACAATGTACTTATTAATAAACTTATTATTAATTAGTAAACAAAACAATATTTGCGGGCACTAAGATTTAAGGCGACAGTAATAGAATAGTCGAAAAAAAAACCACAACTGTTACATTAATTACTATAGAAATCAATCAGCTGAATTCCATAGTATTTAAAACTTCTTGTTACTGTGATCAAAGAATATCGAAAACCCCATTTAGGTAATGTCCGTTGATCGACGTAATGATAGGTTTCATGAGGTTAAATAATTGCCAATAAATGGAAGAAAATTATACATGCGCCATGCGATTTACATGTAAAGTACGATTCAACTTGCATTAATTATGTAAAAAGGCTAACATACTTGCACACAGACAATAATAGCAACATCTCGAATTCACACCAAACTAAGGGAAACATACACTATAATAATTTAGAAAGCAATTCATTGTGATAAACGTTAGCAAAGCAAAACTGAATTAATTAATTAAAAGCAGATTGGATTAAATACATCGAAAGTTACCTAAGCTATATGTGTCTAATCCCGTTGTTAGTGCTTTGAAAGGTCCAAACCAACTGTCAATTTGTTCAATTAATATGTTCAAGTATTCACGTATTCACAACACTTAAAATTGTCCTCTTGTTAACGCACTTTGCAGAAATATTTTTATTTACTCTTATATGTAAAATGAGAACGAAATTTTATCTTTCCTACAAACATGTATAGATATGATGTTAATATTCAAATCCGTTGAATAATGTTAGCAAGGACTAAACGTTATTCCTCTTTCGATATAAGCATGGCAATGGTTGCCACAACAAGCTTGAGCTATTATAATAATACTCTATTGGGATATCGATTTTATAAAATATTTAACGATTGAATCACCACGGAAAGCATATAGGAAAACAAATGTTTAACTGTCAATTGAATAATTAATGTTAGTGTACTATTTTCACTCACCATTGCTGCGATTTATATATTGATAACCAAACAAAAAACAGTACAAAGTATTAGATATTCCATACTGGAGCCTTTTATTTATTAAACATCCAAGGAATATTGCACTACATTGAATACAGAACATTAGGAATGCCCGTGTGTGTATGTGTGTGTGTTAGGGTTCAACATTTCCCAACAATTTGTCTTTCAATAAGGTTAACGATGGTGTCTATTTGTAGCAGTGTGCAAGTAGGTCTTACTTCATAATGCTGCCTCACTAGAATATCACACCTAAGACAAGCGGCATGATACCTCACCCAGTCACATGATATATATTTGGCACAGGGCTGACCATTACTAGCAATATCCTCTGAATGCTGAGCGCCGAGCGAGGAAGCTACTAGTACCATTTTTTACGTCTTTGTTGTAGAAACACATGAGTCATGATATCAACACTAAATAGGATAGCAGCGGAGGAGAGAACATGTTAGTAGTGAAAATAACTACATATACAATGGCACCGTAGGAGTTAAAAAGGCTATTAAAATAAAAATACATAGAATAGCTACGAAGGAGCCATAATGTAAATACTAAATATTTAAATTTACCAGAAAGCATTGGAGGATTCAGAATGTAAATATTGAAAAAAAAAATAATCAGGATGGCAAAAGAGGAGCCATAATGTACATATTTTAAAGAAGTATAGACTGGAAATCAGCGCAGTGGTTAGCAGACAGGACTTAAACGCCAGCGGCTCGGGTTAGATTCCCGATCGCGGTTGATATCACGCCGACTAATGTCCAGTGCTATGTGATTAAGTTAATTTGGTACCTGTTTCCAGCAGTATCGACCTAAATTGGATGCTGGGGAAATAAATATGACAGCTACAGTGGGTTTGGCCGGAAATAAGATGTTCCATCCATTCCAAGTTGGCACTTCCGCCGACTACACACGTTAAAAAAGAAACTTTGCTTTACCATTTTATGGATGGCAACAGTGGAGTCAAAATATGAATTTTTGTAATTTAGATACAACGGATGTTAATGGCGAAGTCGAAATGTAAATATTGATAAGTAAAATACATGTTTGACAACGATGGAATCAGCCTTAACATTTATGACTTAAATACATAAACTGCAGTCAGACACAAATTTTAACGGAGGCAGTGTAGATGTTTCCGCCTCCCCAGAAAGAAATTTGTGTATGTTAACTAGTGATTTCCTGCGTTTTCTGGTTACTCAAAAGTTGTTGCAAGGATTTATGAGGTGTAATTTTGTTTTATTTCAAAAATCAAAGGCCAAAGGCAATTATCCTATGTCAGTGAGATTCCCACACAGAAGAACTTCCAAATCGTCAATAGGTACATCTTTGTGAGCGATCATTTTGACCAAACCATTAAGCCAGTTGAACTTTATTCTGGACATTTTAAGTTTTTATGACCACTAAAGCTTTTTTTAAACGAATGGAATGCAACAGACAAACAAATTAATTTAGTAATTCGGCAGTTGCTTTTTACATTTTGCTCTTCTATTAAATTGATACTGGAATACATAATTCGACTTGCTTTTGATCGTCTTTGCTCTTTAATAAAACTAATGCTGGAATGTGTAATGCAGATGACTCCCAACTCTATCTATCGTTTAAACCAGTTGACCAAGCATCAAAGGCAGCCACAATCACACGAGTTGAAAAATGCCTAAAAGAAATCATCTCATGGATGAATTCAAACATCTTAAAATTGAATGCAGACAAAACTGAAGTAATACTTTTTTCAACTCAAAAACACTCCAAACATGTTGAAAATCTAGAACTGAAAGTTATTGAATCGAGCATAAGACCATCAAAAACTGTTCGAAACCTTTATGCTACGCTTGGTTCGAACATGCACATGGACCATCATGTTAATTCTGTGACTCGAACATGCTACGGCCAAATACGACACGTTGGTCATATTCGACCATATTTGACAACTGAAGCCACAAAAACCCTGATAAACTCGCTTATGACCTCACGGTTAGATTACTGCAATGCTCTATTGTACGGCGTGCCAAAATCAACAACGAGCAAACTGCAAAATGTCCAAAACACAGCTGCACGTCTTATTACGAAAACTACCCGTTTTGAACATATAACACCAATCCTTAAAAAGCTTCGCTGGCTTCAAATACATGACAGAATCAAATACAAAATTCTCATTCAAACATTCAAGGCCTTGCATGGACAGTCGCCGGTGTATATGAAAGACTTACTGGAGGTGTACGTGCCAACTAGAAATCTGAGGTCAGCAAGTGCAGCAACAACCCTTGTGCCACAAAAACGTCGACTGGTTACATATTGGGATAGAAGTTTCAGGGTTGCCGCCGCAAAACTATGGAACTCTCTCCCTGACAATCTCATAAAAGATTCATCACTTAATTCATTCAAAAGAGCTCTCAAAACACACCTTTTCAAAATTTTCTACAACACATAGATCCCGACTGTTACTGTTTCTACCAATAAGAAATATGCCATTGTTATTTTTGTAATACAGAACTACGGCAAGTCATTCGTCGCTGACGAAGATCTCTTAACCATACAATTCATCACGTAATTAACTAAATTGACAATCCAGCTTTTTTTTTTATCATGTGTTTTTCGCAAGACTTGATTTTCACTTGAAGTGTGTGGTATTTCTATCTGATATAGTACATGATGGCACCATTTACCGGGAGGTTGAACCACTATATGCAGCCCGTCTGGGCGTACCAGATGTTTAAAGCACTGGTATTGGCAATAGGGGTAAAACGACCTCAAGGGTGGGGGCCCGGTCATGGCTGTTTGTTACAATAAGGCTGTAAATATTATCATTGTTCATTTATGATATTGTTGTAATAACTATTATTTTTTATTATTATGTACAACGCCATTGAATATATCATTTATAAAAAAGGCGTTTAATCAAATTGTTCAGTTTCAGTTTTGTGATTGCATATGTCATGTTACTTTCCTACATATCTGCGATGTGCCACATGTTTAATTGTAAAGCGCCTTTGAACGTATATTCCATATGAAAAAGGCGCTCAACAAATCTGGTATAATAATAATGCCTTTGTTTTTTAAATTGAATTAATACTTACGTGTGTTATTTGGCCTGCTTGTTGACGTATTTGCTCTTTAATTGAGTAATGCTGGCATATTGTACGATGACAGCGTCACCAGTCATTTTACTTTTTTCATTGTATTGAGTTCGAAGTGGCTGCCTCATACAATTCAGTTCGAACTTATTTTACTCTGCTACTGTTTATCCTTATATTTAGTTTATACATAATTTATTTTAGGCCGATTGTGAAGGAAGTTCTACAACTTATATTCATCACTCTCGACACCTCATTCCTGATGGAATCCATCGCCAGGAGGGTATGATAGAAGAGGTCAGTTTTCCCTTTTAATGCTAAGCAAGGGATCTGCTAGTACCATTTTTCACGTCTTTGGTATGACGCGGCCGGGGATCGAACCAACGACCTCCCGCACTCGAAGCAGACGCTCTACCACTAGGCTGTCGAGGCGGTATCTTTATATTTGTACATGGATGAGACAAATGAGCCGCGCCATGAGAAAACCAACATAGTGCATTTGCGACCAGCGTGGATCCAGACGAACCTTCGCATCCGCGCAGTCTTGTCAGAATTCATACTGTTCGCCTTCAAACCCTGTTGCAATTAAAGAAAACGTTAGCGAAGAGTAAGGGTCTTGACAAACTGCGCGGACGCTCAGGCTGTTCTGGATACATTCTGGTCGCAAATGAACTATGTTGGTTTTGTCATGGCACGGCTCAAATAAGTTAGGCGCTTTTACAACTGCTATAATGCTACAGTTGCAGTTGACATCAGCTATGACGAATGCCATAACTCTAAGCATGACTGCAACAGAATTGTGTATTCATTTAAAATCTTTCGACATGTCATACACATAATTATACCATTTTAGTATGTTCGGCTTGCCTGTCAACTTCACAGACACTTGGGGTTCCGACCTCCACACACCCCATTCTCCTCCGCCCCTGCTTAGGTTTAGCTAATATATTTTAGCATTTTGCCATGTATTGAGCATAGGTGACGATCATAAAATGCATCTTGTAACATTTCAACGTGTTTTTAAAAAATCACACGAACAATGGGAACACTTACTTGCGCTGGACCCTCGCTTTGTGTAGCGCATGTCATAAACCGGGTACCAAAATTGATACTCTTACGGCTATGGTAAACCAGATCATCACTTCTTTAAGTAAACAAACCCCGTGTAACACGTGCTGAAGCGATAATCCGATATAATGTAGTCGAAACGGTACCGTATCAATTTTGGTACCTGGCAACGATACGGCAGTTCAATTCAGGGATCAATTCGCAAGGAACTGTTCCATAGAATTTAGATTGATTGATTTATATTATTTATTGATTTCTCGTCGGAATACAAATGACAATTGTCGGGACCGGTGTCATTTGACAGAATGGTAACAGATCGGACGATTGATACCAGTGATACATTGGTAGGGGTTCATTAAAAAGTTTATTTTGCTATTGTTTCCCTAGTGTTCGTGTGATGTTTCATATCTTGTAATATTGGGAGCATTGATGGTAAAATATATTTCTTTAGAAACACGCTGAAATGTTACAAAATGCGTTTTATGATCGTCACCTATGCTCAATACATGGTAAAATGCTAAAAAAAATATTGGCTAAACTTAACCAGGGGCGGAGGAGAATGGGGTATGTGGGGGTCCAAACCCCAAGTGTCTGTGGTCAACTTTGATCTACCGATCACCATTTTTATATTATAACTAAAGATACAAAAAATGATTAGGAATGTTCTGTATCTTCTTATGAGATTCATACACGTATCAGTGTAATGCAAAAAAAATGGAATGGCGTGAGCTGAAAAGATGAATATTTACATGAAGTCATTAAAGAAACAAATTATTTCTGTATAAACAGTTATTAATTTTCTTCCACGCAGTATTTTTAAATTAGAAAACTATAACGATTTACCAGACATTTTTAACGACCTTAAAGTTTGTAAGTATGCAAAACTTAAGTATATTACACGGTGCGACAAATACGAGGTTAGTCGATCATTTTTAAAACGCATTGATGTTAACAATAATGTCATTGACAATTATTGTGTATGAATAATGAATGATTCAATAAAAGATAAAATTCAGCTTAACCAACGGATAGCTCAATTTCATTGTTAGTGCACACTAAGGTACGTTTTATAAAAAATCACATTTTCAATTGATTTAGTCAGTTATTAGTTCATGGGTTAACAAGGCTGAATGAATATGATATTTAATTATGTTTACCAAAGGTCTATCAGACGCAAGCAAAAACATTTATAGCACTACTTGGGTTGGATGGAGCCTGTTCATCAAAGATTATGAAATGTGTAACAACCGTCTTGCCACTAACAACGACTATCAGACTCATCAAAACCTGGCGACCTACTCTCCCCCACCCCCGCACATAATCTTTTATAATGTTGGTATAATACAGCTATAATATGACAGTCAAACGAATTAAGCCCTTCCTGATTAAATTTGTTTCATCATTTCAAAAAAAGTAAAAGCTCAAAAAAGTTGTAGGACATGTACGTATCAAATAAGTGCAAACATGTTCTTCAAACGTAACATAAACATTGAACTATCGAACTACAACACTATTTGAGCAAATTACAAACCCCCTTTGTTTTATTTCTTGAAATGTAATCGAAACACTCGTTTTGTTAAATAGAATTGTAAGCTTGATAACCGTATATAGAGATTTTTATTTGATCCGAGTGTCAATATAGTTAACATCTGTCTTGAAAGGTGATACTGGTGTTCAAGGTCTGTCAAATTTGTTAAACAATCAAACTGAGTAGTACACAGTAAATATGGTCTCAAGGTTTTTAGATGATCCTCAAATGCGAGCTAATGTGATATCCAAAGATTTGAATACTTAGTCTCAAAGGATATGGTTTCTACATAAATAATTGACGTGCAGAAAGTAAACATGAAAGATCACCATGAAGTATCTAGTTTAGGCAAATGTCAATTTTACGGCCGAATATATGACACGTGTTACAAAATCAATCTGTTACATATACGGCTCAACAGGGCTTTCATAATAGGGCAATGTTTCGGCAAACTTATTAATACCGCATACCGCATATAGAAATTTAGCTCACCTGAGCACAACGAGCTTTAAATGGAGATATTTTCATCATAATGTGTCCTTCGTCTAGCGCCGTGGTACATCGTGTTGAATCACGAAGAATTTGACTGTTAACACTTTACGAGTTTGGACAAATCTTCATAAAGCTTTATCAGAATGTATGCCTTAACTACTTCTTAAACGAGTTGAAACTAAGAAAATCTCAAATCTCAAATAACTATTAAAAGCTAGGTCACTAGGCTAATCAAAAAAATTCGTGTTAATACTCTAGATGCCAAATTTTCTATCTGAACTTCCTGAAACCTTCCTGTAAGATCAACTTGCAAGGCAATGAAGTGAAAGTATCGTGGATTTTTTTGCTAAGTTGTATTAAGGTATTGGACCCCTAATAGTAATGTTTAAAAAAATGCATTTGTTTGGTATAGTCTTAAAGTTGACAATGTTTCCAGTGTTTTGCAAATTCTAAACAACTTTTACCGTGCCGTTTTTTTTTTTTTTGGTTAAATTTGTATAATTTATGGTATTTCCTCAAGCTCTAGTAGAGACAAACTTCAATGTGATGGCCACTATCTAAAACGTTTACAGATAATTCATTATAGCATTAATTTTGATAAAAGAAACATCAAACTATTGTTAAACAATTAAAAAACAAAATAAAACTGTAAATATCATTTTTGCTAGGGTGTCTCATGAGACAGAATTCTAACTCCAACATTGAAAAATTAATGTCGAATCCTGTGGGTCTGTTTTGAATTTTGCTCACTTCATTCAAAAATAACATTTGGGCAGAAGTTAACCTGTTTTTCGTTCACAATATGTAATCTAAAGAATTAAGGCAAAATAGATAACTTTTACCGCATGTTACTCAGTATTTTTAAAGATGTCTAACTCTACCCCTCCTGCTTCAGAAGTAGATTTACTTTGATAAGCAAGAAATCGCTTAAAAGTGAATTTTTCCAATTTTGAACAATACGTCCATAATATGTCTTGAAAGAAATAAAAACATATTAGAAAAAAAGGAAAATATGGGGAAAAAATTTGGTCCCAGTGGGGCTTGAACCTACGCCCCCGAGAAAATTGCAGTCAAAGTAGGTTTATGGTAGGAATACAAAAAAAGGTACTCTTTTACGGGTGCAATACCTTAACGGAACAAGGAAAACGAAGGTAACACGTCCTGAATTGGTATATTACTATATGTATTTTGTATCTACAAGTGTATGAAGATAACGCTTCGTTGATTTGTTACTCGGTTTTAGAAAAGAAAAAATTGAATGCTTATTTCATATTGCACTGACAACGAGAGTTTTGCCAGCACTCGCTAAAGTTCAGATGTTGCATACTTTCAGTTATCTTCTCATATATGTACAAAAAAAATTCAGCTCGATTGCATTTAGTCAAAACTAAATCAAAACAAAACAATCCATATAAATGACATCTACAAACGTAAGCTCAAATGGTTCAGCTTGATTGAACAAAAGTACCAGAAAAGATAGCTGCACAGAATCAATGTCCGGTAAATTCTGATACAGCTAACATATAGAAATCAAAACTTTAAGTATCATCAATTTCATCAACTTCAGTAATCGCCTCACTCTAGAAAAATATACCGCGAAGCGATAAAAAAATACTGGAAATGCTAAAACATTTAAAAAATAAAACAAAGTATGACGTTTGAAATTTAGAATGTGTTTGCTCACGGCCAGTGTCAACCTCGAAATAGCTATAATGTTATGGTACAATTGTGTGGCTTAAAACACAATTCAGCCCGACAGACCGAAGTGAGTTTTTTTATATTATTGTTATATATGAGTTACCTACATTATATTATTAGTAAGTAAATTGAAAAAATAAGAGCTAAACGCACTACCTTAAGCAATATGTGTAATCTAACTACCGGCCTCATGATTGTAATATAATCAGTTGAGCAAAATGAATGAAAATAAATTTACGCCAAAATGCCAGATTGTACATTGAAAAGTTTCAATTACCACTTAATCTTTCTATCTCTTACGACATGTGATAAATCATGATACTTACTGAACCGTGGTAAAGTTTTAAAAGCATAAAACTCGATATATTACAATTCAAGCGTTCGGTACAATAATACCGTGTTCAGACTACGTTTTTAATCCTATATTAACTTCGGTTTATTTTTTAAACTCGTTTGCGTCCACACTATATGTGGTGTAAACAGGGATTATTTAAATGTCAAGTGGGTTCTATCATATAACATTAAAACTACCTCGGGAGGAGGTTTTAATACTATATTTAAAGGTAATACTACATTATTTTAGTGAACGCAAATGTGAGTTATAACTGTTTTTACAATCCCAAATCCAGAGATCCTACCTTTTGGCGGAAGAATACTGTGTGTTTCTCTTTTGTATCAAACAATTGATGCTATGGCTGGCAAAAGTAATTTGAGTGTTGATGAAACTGTAAATAAAAAAACAATCTGCTAGTGTGAACATGGTATACTGTATAAGATTGTGTGCAAATATTGCATTGATGAGTCAACTGTTTATTATTTGCCGTCTTGTCTGCACGCTATTTTAGGACATGTAACCATGTTAATAAGCTAACAAAATACAAGGCCGAACTACTTCATGGTTTCGTATCTGAATAATTTGCTGTCATGCGCTCTAATAAAGTATAGGCGTGATTTCTCAAGGATCTTAGTGTTACCTTATCTAGTGGGGGCGAATTATGAGAGTACCTTCGGCGGGCTGTCTAATTTGAACAATTCTTATCCAATGTCTACCAGTCCTTGTCACAATAATGTCCCTGGCAAGTTCGAAAACAAGCTGAGTTTTGCTAGTGGCTCTGAAGTTGTAGCCTTGGATTTCTCAGAATGGCGAATTTTGACAATGTCTGTTCTTATAAATGCTCTTACAAAACGTTTACCAAACTTGGTCTGACATTACATATTTGAAATGTCACCACGACAACCGGATTCTTTATAATAGGTAATTTTAAAGTGGTGGCACTTCAGTTATAATCCTCTCTCAAACTCGGGTAGCTTTTGTTCAGAACTGATGTTAACTCGTTTCATTGGTTGTACACTCTTTCAAAATTGTATTGTTTGCGCCTTATTGTTTGATGATCCATGATCAGTTCCGGATCTCAGGTCTTAACTATTAACCTTACCCTGCTTTATATACTGATGCAGCTTTCAGCATGATATTGTATTAATTATAATAGCTCAATAGCAAACTGGGTAATCCCCAAATCTTTCCATGATATTTCTGTCTCGTCATCTAACTTACCAATCTATTGACAGTAAGGTTAAACCAGACCATTCTGTATAAAGGTGCAATTATCTGCAGGCAAAATGTAAAAAAACAAAGTTTTTTTTTTAAAGATTTTAGTTCTACATTTACTGTATAGTGGGTTGTATTCACGGTCCCAAATGTTCGCGTTTTTTGAAGAGTTGAAATCATGGTGCCTTAATTTCACGGAAACTACTTCGACTGCGAATTATAAACCTTGGTTGTAAACAACAGGGAGGGCGGTCAATCTTCCTAGACATGCAAATAATAATAAATCGCAAAATTTCAGGTAAATTGAAAACGAAAATATGATTAACATCGACACACACAGACACAGTGCATTGCAATTTGACGCACACAATGTAAAGCAACAAAAAGCAAAGTCAATAACCCTGATGAGTAACGTTTGTAACTGAGTGGTCTTCCTTGGTGAAGTGTTTATATTTGCAGTAACAAAAAATTGCGGCTGCCAATGTTGACCGCGAACATAGCCAAATTTAAATCTCCGCGAATATAACCCGCTATACAGTAACTCAAATACACAAACATAATTTCTCAACAAAGGTATATGTTTCCTATTTTGTTCAATTTGACAGGGCTTAAATAACATTTCACACTAAAATACGCTATGGGCTTAATGTCAAACCATTTACATGATTCAAGTGGTTCGAAATACATACCCGCTTAAAATCTAGTTTAATTTGAAAGACTTTTGTACATGTAAATTTGGTCATGGTATTCACATATTGAACTTCATTAATTGTATCTTTAATATTTATGAGGATGTGCAAATTTGTTTATTATGCTTTACATCATTTTTTTCTGGCTTCAACTTACCTCTGACATAACAATTTGATAACGGGCTGTGTGATAGAGGATAAAAATAATTACTACACGGCGCCCAAGTACAGAGATTGGCCAACCTACGTGACTTTTTGGTATTGTACAAACAGGAAAAATAACTCGATTCCAGTAACTTTTTTTGCGTATATTTTTTGCATTACTTGATAGATTTCAACAAGATAATAAAACGTGAAGACAACACGATGGGTATTCCTCGGCAAGAAACGTCTGCCAAACTTTGTTAATGCTTACTTCGATCACTTCGCCCAAATGCCAGTTACCTTGAATAAATATTTTGGCAACGTCTTTGAAATCAGTATTGCAAAACTATCTTGCAGAAGCATTTTGCTCAGGCAAGCACTTGTTCTCCTGTCTTCAACACTTTCTTTTTAAATGCAGTCAAGCAATAACAAAATTATAAGCAAAAATGCTACCACAATCGAGTGACTTTCCCCGTGAGTACGAAACCGAAATTTCATGTGTCGGCCACTGGATTTGTGAGTCTCAAAAACAGCCCTTTGGTTACGACAGTTGACTAAATTCATTAGAAAATCGGTTGAATGCTTCGAACGAAACAATGTACATGTATAATAAAGCAGGCACAATTTGATTTAATCAGTTCGTAATTCAGTGGGGAAAACCTGCGCATTTCGACATAAATTATTATAGGCTGGAAAGGACTGAAATATACAATCGACTGCTTACACATAAAGATGTAGATTAGAATTCATACTAAAATATACCAAACGAACTAGTGTTATCATAAGATCGACTCAGAGAACTATGACTGGACATAAGATATTATCTAGCGTTCCCTACAATATAATGAACCGCCTAGGTAGCCTAGTGGCACAGCGTCCGCTTCGAGTGCGGGAGGTAGTAGGTCTGATCCATGGCCGCGTCATACTAAAGACGAAAAAATGGTACTAGTAGCTTACTCGCTCCGCGCTCAGCAATAAGAGGATAGTGCTAGGACTTGTTAGCCCGGTGTCAGTATAATGTGGGTGAGGTATCATGCCACGTGTCTACGGCGTGATATTCCATTGAAACATCACCATAAAGTTGCACATTGTGCTAACTGTTACATGTAGACACCGTCGTTTATATGACTGACAAATTGTTGAAAAAGACGTTACACCCGAACACACACACACTACAATTCATGCTGCAAATATGACCAGATAAAAAGCTTAAATTAAACTGGTAGTAGGTGGTCTATGAATGTGCACACCAACTTCTGCATATCAAAATGTTCGTCAGAATCTGTAATTTTTCAGAACTGCTTGATGCCAGTTTTAAGTCACTGGGCAAAGTTCTCAAATTCAAGATGGCCGCTGATACATGAAAATGAAATCCAGTATATAAAATTGTAAAATAAAAGCATTTAAATGTTTTAAATTCATTTGGAATTATTATTAAATTTTTAAAGCTATAAATATACAAATTTATATGCATAAATCGATATGAAATAAAACTTTTTGACACATTTTATACCAATTTTGTATGGACTAAAATGTGATAAATACTATTTTCTTGAACTTACGGTCAATATACTTTGTTTGTGTGCTTCCATTTACTGTTTTGTACCTTACACTATGCAATCCCGAGTTGATCAAGTGATAATAAATTGTAATAGCATTATTATTTTGTTAAAGGGTACATCTAAATTATTGATAACATATATATTTTAGTGGGTGTGGTAAGTCAATATAAAATATATTAAATGATAGGTGAAATCAGAAACAAATTAATTGCCATCTTTTGTAATGTGTACAACCTTATGTATATCATCATTATCAACACAATGTAAAGTACGAAATATGTATTTAGACGAAAATGTAAAACTGTCAAGTTTATCTTAAAAAATGGCCGCTAAGATGGCTGCCACTATATTTTTGAAGTAACTAGTATTATATACTAGCAACAACTTTGAAGAATATGCTTCAGCTTGTTGATTTCTTTACGTTATACCAGTCGTACATAAGTTGATTTTTCAAATGCATTGTGATTTACAGAAAACAAATGTAATATTTTTTGACATTTATAGAATAAATGAAACAGCATAATGGTGTATACATGCATACCAAATATAGGTTGTAAATGGTAATACTTATATACATATCTAATGAATTATTAACAGTAGCATGATATCATTTTAGCTCATCCGAGCAAAAAGTGCTCAGGTTGAGCTATTGTGATCGCTCACTGGCCGGCGTCCGTCCGTCCACACTTTCCTATAAACAACTTCCTCCTAAGCCACCGTGCCAATTTTGATGAAACTTCATAGTGATGTTCCTTAGATAGTATTCTTTAAAATTGTTTGACGAATTGAATTCCATACAGAAGTCTTTTAACAATGGCAACCGAAAGGAAAACCTTTAGAAAACGTTTCGTACAAAACCACAGGGTTTGGATATCTTCTACCAAAATTGTTCAAATTATCCCCCTAGGGTCAAATATGCCCCCAACCTGGAACCAATTGGTTAATAAAGACGTATATGGGAAAAACTTTTTCTTTTAGAAAATTTTCTTGTCCCTAACCAAAGGGCCCTGGGCTTTGATATTTAATATGTAGCGTCATCTAGTGGTTCACTACCAAGATCGTTCAAATTATATCACTAGGATCAAGTATCATTAAATTAAATTTTTAGCCTGCATCGTGTGTGGCAGTAATACAGATGTTCTCATTTTACTAATTTATTTTTCAGTATTGAATTTAAAACATACAGATAAAACAAGACAAACATGCATACATATTTTAAAGTATTTAAATTAGCTAAGGACAAAATACTGTTCTACGCTGCTTTATGAAAAGAAAAATAATGTATCGGTCCAGTTAACGAAATGTTGTACAATGAAGTAGCTGTTAAGCAAGCTTTTGAAAGCAGCTAGGTTTGAGCTTCCCTGATCTTGACTGGATTAGAATTCCAAAGCGTTGGAGCAGCGAATGAAAAGGTGCGATTGTCATACATCATGGTTTTAGGTTTTGGCATAACCAGTGACAGCGTGTCTTGTGATCTTAGGTTTCTGACCGGTTTACACACTTCTATCATATTAGGGGACTGATTGTGCAAATCCTTAAAATGCGGGTCAGAACCTTGAACTGCACCCTGTATTTCACTGGCAACGAATGGAACTCCTTCGGAATCGGTGTTATATGATTGTGACGGGACGTCTTAGTGATGAAGCGAGCTGCTGTGTTCTGGACAGGTTGCAACTTGTTAATTTAGATATAAGTTAGAGTAGTACATGTATTATATTTCTACAGAAACAACTTATGTGTTTACAAATATACTTTAAATTGCAAATACATATTATGCCTGACTGTGTGTATTTGACGTATACAAAGATACCCCATTAAAAGGTTTCAAGATAGCTTCCTACATTATGTTCTCAATGGCTTTTTTCAACCTAAGGATTTTCTACATTTTGTACTGCTGTGCTTACCTCATACTTTTGTAGTATAAGGTAATTGTAGCAGTATATTATGTAGAAACATGTTGCCTTAAACAACACATAAATAAAATTGTTTTTTCTGGTGTACAGGAGATAAGACACTGAAATTTTTTTGTAAAAATGTACACAAAACACACATCGTGTATGCTAGTGACTTAGATTACTTAAATCATATTATGCCAGTTTGTATCAATCGACATTTATTTATGTTGTTTTGTAATTTAGAATTAACATTATAAAGGTTATTTATTTATATTTCAAAAAGATGTAATTGCAGAGCAGTATTCCATCTTTCGCTGATGTTACAATATTTCACAAGCTGTTGTATTTGAATCATTTTTACATTCTCTTTTTTTACAAGAAGATGACCTGAGTAATTAAATCAGCAGCTTATATGGTTGCTACAAAATTTTCTATAAAATGTGGTTTTAATTTTCGAATTAACATTTCAGTCTGTTTTAATTACTTTATAGAAAGAGTTAAATGTCATAATGTGAAAATAATATACCGGTATTTTCATCGTTTAAAGATTAACCACCCCCATTATTTAACTTAGTTTTATTTATGTCGGGATAAACCAAATTTTAATATGTCATAATTCTTTTTCTCGTTTTTGTTCTGTCCAAAAGAAACAGTTTGGACATTGTTTTAAAAAGATACACCTTTATTTAACATGAATTTTAAAGAATTACACTATAATCTTATGTTAGTGTATGTAGATTTACCCCACCCACTTAGCTGTTTACTTAGTCCTTGATTGTTGGATTAATAGATAATAAATAATTTAAAAGCTGTCAATCATGTAAAATACTGATGACATAGTTTATGAAATTTCTGAGCATGATAAAGCACAAAATTTGCAAAATATAGTCAAGCAATTAAAAGTGGTATAATTATTAAAGGAATGTATCTAAAACGGTTATTTTTTTTTCTTATCATTTTATATACAATGTCCTCCATATTTTGTAGGAAAATATTTCAATTTACTTGAAGATAAAATATACTATGTTTTAATCTAATCTGCAACAGAAATTTTTATAGAATTAGGAACATGCCTATAAAATTGAAATATATTGTCAGGTCAGTTTGCATAGTATGATTTTTAATATTCGGCGGCCATATTGGCGGTCATCTTGAATTTGAGCACTTTGCCCACCACTTGGATTCTGGCATCAACTGGTTTTGGAACCTTCAGACTGTCACAAACATTTTGATATATAGTTTGCGATGTGCACATTCGTAGACGACCTACCCCCCATGAAAGTGAACTCGTTTGCGACAGCAAATACGATACAGGATATAAGATAGTGTCTAGGTCCGTTCTCTACCATATAAAACTGTGCACTAGATAATCTCCAGCTCCGATCACTATGATATAATACCTGACATTAGACGTTACCTAGCTCTATTCCCTACATTATGCTTATTGAGCCTTTTCAATTTAAAGGTGATTTTTTTAAAAATATTATGGATCCTTGATCTTTAAATGCAGTTTAGTACTTTTCAATAAATTAAATGTGAATTTGATATTTTAATGATGATATAAATTATCAAAATTTATAACTTCATATCGTAAATTATTATTTTAATTCAAAAGTGTCTAAACAAGTGCCATAATGTGTTATATTTACATGTACAATATTCAAGTTTTACTATGAACATGCAGTTCTACATGTTAATCAATTTTATGTCATTTTATGTTTTAGTGCTATAAATGAGATCGACAAACATGTTGTCTATCTAATTTAAGGACTTGTACCAGTTTATCCGGTGTCATCAGTACATATGTACTAAAACGGGCAAAAATTCCAAATAAGTAAAACCAGTGATATTCAAACGTTTAGGGGAGCAAGCCAACATGAAAATAACTTAGAAATAAACTCATTGAAAGAAAAAAAAAACTTTTCGATTTAATTTTAATAACTTAACAAGCAAATTCGATGAATTGGTATCCCCCGCCGAAAGGGTTTGCGGTAAGGAATGGCAAAAAAATATATCCGGCAAAAAGTTAAGGATGTTAATAAGAAGCAAATAATTTCATTAGTCAAAATCAATCTAACAGAAAACAAATGTTTAATTAAAGAGTACATTATAAATGTATGATACTTTGATCCTGACTAAAGAATTTATTTTGAATGGAATATGCTTACTGTAATAAGGTTAGCTTTTAAAATTAAATGCAGTTAATTGAAATATGAGCTTGAAGTTTAACTGGAACGAAATATTGTCTTTGAGTGGTTTGGCACCAGGTGTTGTTGTTTAACATGTACATTTGAACTTAAAAAAACAGATGTCCTTATGAGAACACTGGTAAGATATCTTGAACATGACTGAGGGCAAGGCTTGTGCAGTCACAACTTAACATGCTGAAAGTTTGAACATTAAAAAAAAAGGGAATGGAAATGTATATATGTATATATATTTATTTTTTAAGGGTGTGGGGGTGTGGGGGAACGGGAGAGGAAACAAAATTTCACATGTTGATTATAAATATTGATGGAAAATTAAAAATGAAAAACAAGAGGGTCATGATGACCCTGGATCGCTCACCAGAGTAATATGAGCTACATGTTTCTAATATCAAACTGATGATTTTTAGAAATTTTTTGGAAGATTTTCCGATGTACAATCAAGTAACCCCTGGGGCGGGGCCAATTTTACCCCGGTTTGTAAAAGTCTACTAGGAAATGTTACATATCAAATATCTAAGATCTAGGCCTTCTGGTTTATTTTTAGCAAATTTGTGAAGATTTCCCTATGTACAATTAAGTAACCCCTGGGGATGGGTCAATTTGACCCTGGGGGGTCAAGATTTGAACCAATTGTGTAGAGGTCCACTAGGCAATGCTACATGTTAAATATCTAAGCTCTATGCCTTCTGGTTTATTTTTAGAAAATTTTGAAGATTTTCCGATGTACAATCAAGTAACCCCTGGGGCGGGGCCAATTTTACCCCGGGGGTCATGATTTGAATAAAGTTTGTAGAAGTCTACTAGGAAATGTTACATATCAAATATTTTTAGAAATTTTTTGAAGATTTTCCTATGTAAAATCAAGTGACCCATGGGGCGGGGTCAATTCTGACCCCGGGGTCATGATTTGAACAACTTTAGTAGAGGTCCACTAGGCAATGCAACAAGTCAAATATCTAAGCTCTAGGGATTCCGGTTTTTGAGAAGAAGATTTTTAAAGATTTTCCTATGTAAAATCAAGTAACTCCTGGGGCGGGGTCAATTTTGACCCCGGGGTCACCCCGGGTGACCAAGGCAAGTGGGCGACCAGGTGTGGGTGTGAAACTTCACATGTTTATAATAAATGTTCACAGAAAAGAATGAAAGAAATGTAATGAAATTCTGCCAAATGGCAAGTTTGTTATGTACAAATATGTGGATTTTGAGACAATTAAAGGGCAATAACTCTGCAGTTACAAAAGAAATCCACACGAAATTGTGTGTGCACAACCACATCATAGTGCTCTAAATTCTGTTAAAGTTTAATAGTTCAAGGTCAAATATATCAAAAGTTATGATGCAGAAATTGCCATATTTATAGTACCCTATATAGTTAACACTAGAAACTTCTAAGGGCCATAACTCTGGTGTTACTTGGGCAATCTGACTGAAACTTGACGGGCCGCAAGAACTCATAGTGGTGAACATGTATATGAAGTTTTAAATAAATATTCCTAACCATTTCCTAGATATGACTCCGGACGGACGGACGGACGGACGGAAGGACGGATGGACGCACGGACGGACGGACGGAAAGACGGACGGAAGGACGGACGGACGGACAGCGCCAAAACTATATCCCTCCGACTTTCGTCGGGGGATAATAAATGTTGTGAGATGAGTTTAAATATGAGAATATATCATTTTAAAAGACCATTTAAAGCTTAAAATCTGTCATTTTCTACAGAAATCAACAGGATATGTGATCTAAATTTGTAACTTATTTCAAACGCTTACGGAAGCAAGAAGATTATATCTTATTTTATTTAAAACTATATTGATAGAAACTGTAAATATTGCAGATTACTTCTTCAGATGGCGACTTTCCAGCTTGGATGGTTCAGGAAGACGCAAAGTGCCCCTACGTGCGTTATTTCATCATGGACAGGCGCCTGGGTAGAACCACCGACCTTCCGAAAGCCAGCTGGATGACTTCTTCACATGAAGAATTCAACGCCCACATCGATGAGGGACAAGTGATTTGAAGTCAGTGACCTTAACCACTCGGCCACGGAGGCCCCAGGTAATGATAATAAATGTTGCTTAATGTCATTTGATGTGTTAATGATTTTCCCCTTCTATATTTCAATAGGCGTAAAATGCCCGATAATGGCTAACGATATATACGGGGGAGGCAACTCCTCCAATAAACCAGACAGTTGTCTTAGATTTCTGAGAATGACACGGGAACACTAACTATAATAATAGCCACCTTCACTACCATGTGATACCGGAGATGTGTTATTAGCTAGTTTCGCTCACTGTAATATGAAACTTGACATTATAAATATATCTAATTTTGTTCACTACAGTATGTTACTGGACATTATATTTTACCTAGGTCCGCTCAATGTGATATGATATTATATCTAGTAAGCTATAAACTGTCTCCATTTAGTGCAAAGACGATAATTGATTGACTTGCTGAATAAACTGGCACCGTTCACGCTCATATAATATTTGTACATCGGATGAATATTGACTTCATTAACAATATAGTGTAAAGCATTCGATCCAGTTTGACGAAATTGTGATATTTTGCAATAAGCTATATCTGGCTTATTCATGACAACATTTATTATTATATTAATTTCGGCAATAGGAACGGAAAATTTAGTATATTTCAGGCATAGACATAGCAAAGAAATTGCTCATTCGCTAGTGGAAGTGGTAATATATATTCCATCTTTTATTTCTGCCAGGGATACGCATTTTAAACTGTTGAAGAAAAATCAGAATTATTTTATCAATGAAGAAATTAACTTTTAACATTATTACATGACAAGTGTATGCTTTAGATCAGTTAGAGCAGAAAAATATAAATACAGTTTATTTCTTATCATAGAAAATATGTTTCTTTTCCATTTATGTTTTGTATTGTTTGGATCAAAAAGAATTTGGTTCAAAAGAATTATTTATAAAAGAGTTTAAAACTGATGATATTTTATACGTTATTTACAGCATTACAAATAAACCAGACTTATTTGTAAACAGGAAGTAAAATACTTGTTATAAATTTAAACTTCATAGAAGTAAAACATGTTTAAAGGGATACAACAACGATATTACATCTCCTTAAATATTGCATGTTATCCATCTTGGTTATAAACCTAAGTAAAAAGCACGCAACATGTGTTTAGTGAAGTTAACATTATCCCTTACTTTTAGTCACCTTTTCAAAAATCGTTGGCATACTCTTATGATATAAATCCTCGGAACGAGTTTTGACTGTCAGCTACTGCATAGCAAGCAATACTTATATGTTATAAGATTTGTATCTAGAGCAATGCGCAAAAAATGCGCGATTCTAGAAGCACAACGTTCTTCCGCTAAAGAACGAGTGTTTATTTCCTGATGCAAACATAATAATCTTTTAATTACAAACGATATACACGAAAAAATGTAAATATTATATATTTGTTCATGAACCTGAATAAGATTGAAAATGCTGAACTAAATGGAAGAATTAATGCAACGACATACATTTAATTACGCAACAAACCCGATATAAAATTCAGGCGTCAGTGTATATGGAAATATTGACGTTTCCGGTACAATTGTAACTGAACTGGGAATAGAGACGAGTATGTATTGCCCGTTAGTATTGACCTGGCACTCATTAATCTTCATCTCGACAGCATAGTGATAGAACGCCCGCTTTAAGTGTGGGAGGTCGTGGATTCAATCCCCGGCTGCGTCATACCAAAGACGTGAAAAATATCGTCTTTGCCTGGCGCTCAGCATTAAAAAGGGAATCTTGCCTCTTCTTAGTGCCGGTAGATTCCACCAGGAATGAAATGTCGAGAGTGTCTAATATAAGTTGTATAACTTCCTTCACAATCGATAATGTATGTATAAACATACCCTTAGCCAATATTTCGGGTGTTTTCGTTCTTTTCGCGATATTTGTATCCTGAAAAATATCTAGATTTATCAAATAATCAATTTAGATAACCATGGCCACAGTGGTGTAGTGGTAAGCTCTCCGCCTTGGAACCAGGTTTTCATTTCATTTTGTCATTAACAACAGTTCTTTTAATTGTCCGTGGAATCACCGATCTTGAAGATGTTAAACAACATTTTGTAGAACGATTTTATGTACGTAGGAGAATGTTGATGGCTAGTAGGCTATTTCGCTGATAAATCATGATAAGTGTGACAAGTATTCCGTCTTTTAATTCTGCAGATTAAATAAACGTTATGAACGATTTGGTCAGACAGAGTACTAGAACACACAACCCTGTGATTAATGGCACAACGTTTTGTCCGCACAGCTATATCTGCACAGGATACATGATGGTATATAATTGGTTTTTCAATAGTTATACCGTCGTTTAGGTTCGGCCACCGAAAGTTAATTTACGGAAACATACGGAATATTCATGAGTGCAATGTTAATACTTTCTGACAATTATCATACTTAATGAGTACTGTACAATTAATATAACAACATTCTGTGATTGTTTCTCACAAACTACTAGTAGCACGTGTTTACTAACATCACAGGTTTATCTGTACTGGACCCGTAATGAAAATTAGAAATTGATTGCATATTTTTTGACTCTTATTCCGAAAATTTTCCGACTGACTTGCTTAAGCTTCAGTAACTACCGAAGGATCCCGAACAAGGATTGATGGTTAATGCTTTTATGTTGCAACCGGAAGTTGCCTTTATTGCGCTCGAAAAATACATAATCGAATGCTGATCTGTCATGAAAATCAGCAACAATTTATTACTCTCTAGCTTTAAAATTTACGGAAAGCCATGTGCTGAGATATAATTGTATGTCTGAAGAATGCCGAATTCACTAACGAGAACACGGGTATACACGGAAATGGTCGATCATCATTACACGTATATATATATATATATATATATATATATATATATATATATACGTGTAATGATGATCGACCATTTCCGTTACTACCTTATATAACACTCGAAAGAGGAGTAAAACGATCGGCAGGTATACTCATCTCTTGTCCAGTTGACAATTAGATTAGCCCTTGATGTGACACTGCAGTTATGAAACGTCGCGTATGTTTATATCATAGGTGTAGTATTGCGTAGCTGTAAAGGCAGAGGTAATCAGACTGACTCCCGGGTTGCCAATTTCAGCTAAATGGTTTGAGATGTTAATGTTTTTGTCCATACATTTACACACCTGGGCCCTGTTGTGAAAATAAAGTTGTCTCATACTCCAGTAGCAATTAATATTAACGGCTTGTGCTTTGTCGGGAAGGGAGATACTTCTGTTTACAATTTACAAATTTCCTAACTCATGGTTATCTTTCTTGATGTGTTACACCCTTAAAAGTCATGTAAAAGGCAAAGCTTATTTATAAACCCACCTTTCGCTTGCCTTCCCTTAATGACATCTACGTCCTTCCGCTACCCGTTTTATGCCTTATTTCAATTTAAACTGACGATACAAACATGTGGATATATCCCTAACAGATCTATATCTTTAAATTGTGCCAAATAACAAAAAATAATCATAATCAATTATGAGAGAGAACAAAAATCTGACAAAAGTGCCGTGAAAATGAATGTACTAGTATGGTCCTATAAAATAGTGTCATTTTAAGTGAATAATTTACTAATTTAGTCCTCGTATCCTGTTTGAAAAATACACTGTAAAAATCATCAAAAGTTGTGGCACCGATCACAGCTGTTTTAATAACGATGACCGACTTCAAGTATAAAATGAGCATTCCGACCTTTAAAAAATATTTAAGGAAAGCGTGTTTGACTTCGAAATAACCAAAATTCGACTTGAAAATTATATTTTGTGAACATGTTTTCGTGACGGAACTTGAAATTGTCTTCGGGATAGCCGGTGTAACATTAAATATTGGCACCGTTGAAAATTTACCGCATTGTTCAAACTTTAATGTTGACATGTTGGCGGTGTCAATTCTCAACGTTGAAAAGGGACCCATGGGATCTATTTTCAACGGGGTCAATATTTAATGGTCACCGACATTTTTAAATTAAGCGAGTTGAAGATAGAGTTTCATCTGAATTTGGTTTTTCTCTTGAAAAGTGGGAAATACCTTGATATACTAGTTTAGTTTGTTTCATCGGGTGTGTGTTTTCAACTCAGTCTTGGACTCACTATTGCATTTAATGTATCGGTATAAAACAATTAGGCTTACATAGCACTAATAGGGTTGAAATATTACCTAAATAAGGCAAGATACGTTGTAAATCATGCTGTTTTCCCTAATCGGCATATGAGTCTATAAATTGAACACTAATACGTCAAAATCAAACTATACATCAAATTGTCCTGTTTGCCTGTAAGTGGTAAATTAAGATCAGCCACGACTAATGGACAACATCCGCTTAATATTAATAAATATTTAGATATTCTTCAATGACTTGTCAAGTGCTTATCTTTATCGCACACATCATCACTGTGTATTGACCGAAACAATGAAATTGATAAAAACTGTTTAATTCAAAACATGGCCATTGAGTAGTTGACAACTGGAATAAATATTTCATTGTCGTTTAAAAAATGTACGTAACACGTATCCTGGTATCGGCATATGAAAGTCAATTCAAATAAGGATTTAATTATGTTCTCCACCGAAATTTTAATTGTATATTGTATGAATACATTGTATACATGATTTTCAAGTTCACCAGAAATTTGCTTGTATGAAATATTTACTAGGACTTTACATATGCTGCAGGAATTTCAAATTGTATAAAATATTCACCAGGATTGTGCTTTTTGTTCAAGGAATTTACATGTTGAATGAACTATTCACAAGGAGTTACATTTTCTTCTGGAATTTACATGTTTAATGAATTATTCACCAGAATTTGCATTTTATGCTGTGTGAAATATTCACCCAGATTTGCATTTTCGCTACTAGGATTTTAGCAAGAAATTTACATCTTGCATGAAAGTTTCACCAGTAATGACAATTTCAAATGCAGCAATTTCAACGGCAATCGCTTTTCTTAAATATCTCTTCGGCTATCGTTTTTGACTTTACAAGATATGTGGTAGGGTAGGATAAGATCTATGAGCATATTGTTGTACGATAACATTATGATATTCCACTTGTATTTCTGTACAGTTATTACATTCATAGTTGGGTTTAATACAAATGTAAAACATGTTGTCAAGTTACACGGATTTAATGAGCCAGGAAGTTATTTTGGATTCTCAGTTGGAATAGGATACAACAAAAACACCGCAAAGAACGTGTAAGTCTTCAGCACAATATTTAGGGAGTTGGGTGAATGGGGGCGAGGTCTGCCTTTATTTTTTTCTTTGGTTGCATTCTTTTCTTCCAAAAGATATTCTGGACAATTTTTATACTATAGCATCACAACAGCAGTCCATAAAGGCTGAATACACACTGTATTCATTGTATGAAGCTCCTGGCGACGGCGTTCTGGAAAGGCAATTCCAAAATATGCCAGTGACGCGCATAATGCACTTTCATAATATGTATAGACACTGACTATAGCATGACCGGACAGTTAAATCCTGTTTCTAGGCACTTTTCGCACTTTTGGCTCCCTGGCTATCAGAAGCAGATAAAACTGTACATTCGAGACAGGCGGGGTGTGGCTTCTATTCACCAAAGCCGTCATTACATTTTGCATTTTAGTGAGTTTAGCATTATGTAGAAACAGTTTAGCATTATGTAATGACAGTTTAGCATGATGTAACAACAGTTTAGCATAATGTAATAACAATTTAGCATAATGTAACAACAATTTAGCATAATGTAATAACAGTTTAGCATTATGTAATAACAGTTTAGCATTATGTAATAACAGTTTAGCATAATGTAACAACAGTTTAGCATAATGTAATAACAATTTAGCATAATGTAACAACAGTTTAGCATTATGTAACAACAGTTTAGCATAATGTAACAACAGTTTAGCATAATGTAATAACAATTTAGCATAATGTAACAACAATTTCCCGTATCGTAACACACTTATGTAAAAATACTGGTACAGACAGCTGTGGGGTCGTATGTAATAAGTCAAATATGAATTGAATATTTCGTTTTAGGATTTTAGTTGGCGCTCCACGGAGTAATGACCCTGCATTGCCAGATGTACCGAGGCCCGGTGTGGTGTTTGCCTGCACAGCTTATCAAAAGATATGGAACTGCAGCAAGCTGGATATATATAGTAAGCATTTGCCTGTATCTACTCGAACACAGTGGGTCGCACCGTGTAGCATGAGGGTGTTCCAAAAAGTGGGTTATTTAAACACATTATATTTACATACGACTGAAAATGGCTTCCGTCTTTTTTTAGCTTTAGTTTTATATTTGGATAACACAAGCGCCGTAAAATCAATAGAAAATATTTGGTAATTAGTTCCTATGATAAACCATTTTTAGCCGAACTTTGAACAAAGGAAGGAATATTTAAAAAAACAACAACATTTTATATGTTCTTAAGGGTTTAAACCACACTGGGACTTCTTGCAAATGTAAGCATTGTCTAAACGCACAAAATAGTTTTAATTCTTACAATATTTTAACAGTAGTATGCTATCATAGTATTTGCTTTACTTTTCCGTGAATCAAAAAAAAAAAAAAAAGACCCGCCGACGTCAAATTGTATTTCGCCCTCCGATTATAATACATATGTTTTGTTTACTTAAAATATCTTAAATACATTGAACAATAATTTAGAGTCGTGTTTGTGGATGGGCGTCAGAAGAACTACTTTATTGTTTAATGTTTTTTTTTCCCTAAATTTTGCAGTTCAATTGTGACAGGATTTTTCGAAAGGCACTATTTTGTTAATAGTCGTGTGAGCGCACGTAAATATTTACCATGCATGTGACAACGCCAATAATTATATGAAAATAATTAATTTATTCTAATTAAGTGCAACTGTCTAAGAATAACAGGTTCCTTTTCTATTTACAAAAAAATAGATGACAGTGATTTACACGAAGACGTTTTGGTAAGAAGAAATGAGTCCTGGCTGGGAGGAAGCATTTATGTATCGGCGTCTAACATAGTTGCTGTGAGTGACATTTAAAATATTTTTGGAAGGTGATTTACCTTTTTAATGTAACCGCGCAGAATTTAATCAGGAATAGAACAGTCTTGCAACTATTTTCGTATCTATACGCTGTACAATGTAGTTCAATGTGGAATAATTTTCCATCTCTGACGTCATTATCCTTACAGATCGGAAGATTCGGCCTACTCTATCATCACATTTAAGGCAGCCGTGGACTTGATCACAAACTTACAAGTACTCATTCTCAGCGAAAAATAGTTCAACTAAGTTTGACCTTTTACCAATGGCGCAGTTATCAAAGCGCTATTAGCGCTTGTGCCATTTTTGAAATATGCCATTTTTGAAATAAATTATTCCCATACACGTACTTAATACATAAATCACCTTCCACTAGTATTGTACTATCTGTACTTTTATTGATAAAATTATTGTGAATGATGTATTTAGAATTTTTCTTTGTCTTCGCAGTTCATATGGCCACAATGTGAACATGAGGTGGAAGGCGAGCAGTTTCGAATTACGGCCCGTCCGATTCTTAAATATTGGCCGTCTCTGCTCAAACTAGATCTATATAAATATTGTTGTTTAAACTCCTGTTTAAATTAATGAAAGTCAATTTTCTTATTCGAACGTGACGCATTCATTCCCTTTTATTTGTATTTCGCATTGACATTGATCTTGGAGAAAAACATAAATACATGAAACACTGTAAATCGATTCGTTTCATTCAGCTAATAAAGAAAATCAAATTTCCTGCCACTAATCATTAAGTTTCATTCAAACACGGTCCGATTTATTCCCTGTTTATTTTAACACGAGCGATTCATTTCCCTATTGGACAAAAAAGGCCGAAAATGTGTGTTAATATACAACAATATATTTTTGACATTAGAAGTATTACGTCATAGCGCCAAACGGCACAACGGTACGCTGGAAAAGAAAACAACTTATTAATTCGACGCCGCCCTGAAGGCGGTGTCGAGTATATGGGATACACTTTTATTTCGGACCCTGTAAAGATGGTAATGAATAGTTTCGGAGTGATAAACTGAACACAGTGAATAGTTTGTACAAGGATCAACGATATTGCACAATACATTTTAGTGAATAAACAAAAAATGGCAAAAAGAAAACATAAAAAATGTATGTAATGCAACTTATTATGTGATTTAAAACAATGCTATCTGTCTTTCCTCTCCTTATTTGTAGAGCAGAACATATTTTTTATTTACAATTTCGTCAAAAATGTTGATCCGATTTATTGATAAGGGAGGTTACTCTGTAAGTCAAGTTTTCTATTTCTATTCTTAGCATGACCTACTTACCTATCTCATGTTCTATAAATAGAACACACCGCTGATATACCATACTGTAAAGCGTGAATCGCCTGGACAAGGGAGCGTTCGTGTATTTTACAACTTCGAAGAGAATATTAAAAAAAAAAATTATGGAAAATTACAATTGCCTGCATAAAAATTCCTTGAAAAAAAACAACGTATTTACAAAGTAAATAAAGGAATCAATAAGCATAGATATGTTGAAATGAACGAAGGAAGTGCCGCTGTTAACTTATTTTTAACCTTTTTGTCTTATTTTCTTTGTTGATAGGTACAGTGATGTAATTTCAGAATGCGCACACTTTTGCAAATTCCTATTTCTATTTCGTTTTTTTTTTTTTTTTTTTGCTTATGTGTCATATAGATCTACTCATTGTTTACAGATATACACTGTCAACTAAGGTGTGCAATAGGCTAAAGAGCACTTGGCTGAATTTGTCAGTGACAAGTTAATACTTCTTTAAATGTGGTTAGATCGAAATATCAAAAGCCATGGGACCATAACTTATCAAAGCATCAGTGACTTTAAAAGTTCATTGATCTTATATGACTAGTCAGTTGCTCTGGTTTTATTATATCTTGTTACATGCTTCTTTTTTTTCTTTTTTCTTTTTAATTTAATAGATAGTTTTTGTATTTGTCCATTCCTGACAAAAAAAAAAATAAAATAAAAAAAAAATAAAAAAACATTTTCATTGAAATATTTTCTACACTTTGGCAGTGGGTTATTATGCTTTCTAAATTTCTTGTAATATTAGATTTGAACTAGACACTGACATACTCCTAGTAACCTTACAGTTCAACGAGGACTTCAAGTTTATCGTTCGTCCGAAAAAAAAAATGAATTATATGATATTCAAAAGTAGATAAGAAAGATTCATGCTTTGTGAATAGGGGCAATATAGAGATTATTTATGTTATATCATTCTTTTCTTGGACAAAATTTTTGATTGTTTTTGTCAAGGGAAATAGTAAATTGCTGTGTATAATCTGCATTCTGAAATCTATAATGTAGGTGACTAAGGTCCATAAAACTTCATCAGTAAATAGAAAACACTCATTACATTACATGATAATAAAAATAATGGTTTCTGTGAGCCACAACTTTGAAATAATTTCAACATTTCCTCATTTCCCAACAAACTGCATTTCTGTGAAACTTCATACACACGCTCCTGCATATAAGAACTTTTCACAGGAGATGACCTTAGTTAGTGAAATAATTACTTTAATTTTGTATGTAAAGGGACCACCTACTCGCAATGTTAATGTCATTGCAGGTAGAGGATTTGTATTGCATGGTAAAACTTTTCTATCATGTTTATTCTTCATGTTTTAAACAGTTTATAACATATATTGTTTTATGTGCTAATGTTGATAACTTGTAGCCAGTCAGACTAATAAAGTAATGATTAGGTGATTTCTCATATTGCAATAAATGTACTTCAGACACAACACTTGGCGGCGTCTTTGATGCTTGCATCAATGAATTGCCTTGTGATATCTGTCATGTGTGTACGAATCGGATAGAAATATCTGTCCCGAGGGCACCTGTGCATTTGGCAGTAATGAAGCTATCTGATTCGTAAACACGTGACTGATATTTTTACTTGAATATCGCATACATGCTAGCATTTTATTCTGGCAAATTATTTTTCTTGCATACAATATTTTACAAATAACAGGTAGAAATACTTTCTTTGTAGCATTCTTTCTTAAACATGTTAAAGTAGTGCGCGGGAAATTAACGTCCGTCAGCAGAAGTAACGTCATGATGTTTTGCGTTACGTACAATAACAAAATTCCACTTTAGTTTTATAGTTTGTAGCGAAACGTTATGTGCGTACTGTAAACTGACGTATTTTGAATCGAGAAATATACTGTAAGGAACATAAACATAATATTATCATTGCATAAGCCACTAGTTTTCATTAACAGCATGACAGTCATTTGGCATTGGCGGTGGGGGCGGTGCCAGATAGGTTTTGCTGGCATGGGTTAAATCACCGGAAATGCCAGTCTGGTGTGCAAGAAAACAGGAGATGTTTTCAAGGATGTACTTAAAATTCTTGGTAACGTAGAATCCAAATAATATATTTCATTTAGTAATTTGCTATTGATAAAACAATTGTCATACAGCGGCGGATTTATATAACATTCAGGCTGTGCCTTCGTGATATAATTACTCGGCATCTTACATCTGTACCATTAACTGTTAAAATGAGTGCTTACCAAAAGACTAAATTGCGATCATTGCAGATCATGATGAGACTGTATGGCTATACTGGTCGCAAAGGCAGAATCAGTCGTGTCTAGCATAGTAAGGGTTAAGAAGTCATAAACCACGATCATTACAGATGTTTAATATTCGATGAGGTTGAAAGTGTTTATCTTAGTAAGAATTAGCTCTTCTTGTTGCGATTCGCACGGTGTCAAACTGTAACTGAAGCGTGGGACATTAAATTGATTGTTAAGGCGAGATTATAATTTTCTTACCTGACAAAAATAGATTTCTCACACACGGGAGGACGCAGGCAAAAACAAATATAAAGTGGTTTATTGTATACCATTAGAGAAAATTCGGTCAAAATAGGGCTTGTATTTCACAAGTAAATATGAACAAGCAGAAAAAAATCCGTATTGTACGGACTACTTTCATTTAATATGCATGTCCTGACACGGTTCTATAGATAGCGCATCATTTCTATTTAACATCGACTTTCATTCGATAACAAATTGAGGTATGTAATAAATAAATAAGTGTGTGAAGTTGGCGAGAAGTTCGACATTCGACATTGAACATTCTATCTCACAACGACATTGGACATTTGAAGCGTGAAGTTGGCAATAAGTTAAACTTTCGACATTGAACATTCGATCTCAGAACGACATTGGACATTCGATACCAGAACGACATTGGACATTCGATTTCAGAACGACATTCGACATTCGATATCAGATCGACATTGAACATTCGATTTTAGAAGGACATTCGACATTCGATACCAGATCGACATTGGACATTCGATTTCAGAACGACATTCGACATTCGGTACCAGAACGACATTGGACATTCGATTTCAAAACGACATTGGACATTTGATACCAGATCGACATTTGACATTCGATTTCAGAACGACATTGGACATTCGATACCAGAACGACATTGGACATTTGATACCAGATCTACATTGGACATTCGATTTCAGAACGACATTGGACATTCGATTTCAGAACGACATTGGACATTCGATTTCAGAACGACATTGGACATTCGATACCAGAACGACATTGGACATTCGATTTCAGAACGACATTGTACATTCTATTTCAGAACGACATTGGACATTCGATTTCAGACCGACATTCGACATTCGATACCAGAACGACATTCGACATTTGATTTCAGAACGACATTGGACATTCAATTTGAAAACGACATTCGATACCAGAACGACATTCGACATTCGATTTCAGAACGACATTGGACATTCAATTTCAGAACGACATTCGACATCAGAACGACATTGGACATTCGCATCTAGAACGACATTGAACATTCGATTTCAGAACGACATTCGACATTCAATACCAGATCGACATTGGACATTCGATTTCAGAACGACATTCGACATTCGATACCAGAACGACATTGGACATTCGATTTCAGAACGACATTGGACATTCGAGCCTAGAACGACAGACATTCGAGCCTAGAACGACATTGGACATTCGAACCAAGAACGACATTGGACATTCGAATCCAAAACGACATTGGACATTCGAACCTAGAACGACATTGGACATTCGAATACAGAACGACATTAGGCATACGAACCCAGAACGACATTGGACATTCGAATCCAAAACGACATTGGACATTCGAACCTAAAACGACATTGGACATTCGAATCCAGAACGACATTAAACATACGAACCCAGAACGACATTGGACATTCGAATCCAAAACGACATTGGACATTCGAACCTACAACGACATTGGACATTCGAATCCAGAACGACATTAGACATACGAACCCAGAACGACATTGGACATTCGAATCCAAAACGACCTTTTTAGTGTCAGTTAGCACCGATTCCTGAAAGTCTATGAGTGCTCCTGAAAGTGTCACAGACTGTTTAAAATGATTTAAAAAGAAACAGGAACTACTTGGTTAGTGTTATCACTCCTGGCATCAGTTCTTGAAAGTCTGCGGGTCCTCCTAATCTGTCGAAGACCGTTCAGAATCTTTTGAAAGGACACGTGGATTGCTGGGTCGGTGTTTTCTACCTTGGCACCGATTCCTGACGGACTATTGTGACGATGTTTTCTCCCTTGGCACCGTTTCCTGAAAGTCTGAGAGTCCTCCTGAAAGTGTCACAGACCGTTTATAATCGGTTGAATTGATACAGAGGCTAATGGGACATTGTTTTCTACCTTGGCATCTATTCCTGAAAGTCTGCGAGTGTTCCTGGAAGTGTCGCAGACAGTTTTTAATGATTAAAAAAGAAACAAGAACTATTTGGTTAGTGTTAATTCTTTTGGTACCGGTTCTTGAAAGTCTTCGAGTCCTCCTGAAAATGTCACAGACCGTTCTTAATGGGTTGAAATGATAGTTCTTGTGAACTTCCAAATGAAACAAGAACTATCATTTCAACCCATTAAGAACGGTCTGTGACATTTTCAGGAGGACTCGCAGACTTTCAGGAAACGGTTCCAAGGGAGAAAAAATCGTCACAATAGTCCGTGTTTCTTTTTCAATCATTTAGAATGGTCTGCGACACTTTCAGGAGGACTCTCAGACTTTCAGCAAACGGTGCCAAGGGAGAAAACGTCGTCACAATAGTCCGTGTTTCTTTTTCAATCATTTAGAATGGTCTACGACACTTACAGGAGCACTCGCAGACTTTCAGGATACGGTTCCAAGGGAGAAAACATCGTCACAATAGTCCATGTTTCTTTTTTAATCATTTAGAATGGTTTGCGACACTTTCAGGAGCACTCGCAGACTTTCAGGAAACGGTGCCAAGGGAAAAACATCGTCACAATAGTCCGTGTTTCTTTTTCAATCATTTAGAATGGTCTACGACACTTCCATGAGCACTCATAGACTTTCAGGAAACGGTTCCAAGGGATAAAACATCGTCAAAATAGTCCATGTTTCTTTTTAAGTAATTTAGAATGGTCTACGACACTTTCAGGAGGACTCGCAGACTTTCAGGAAACGGTTCCAAGGGAGAAAACATCGTCACAATAGTCCATGTTTCTTTTTCAATCATTTAGAATGGTCTGCGACACTTTCAGGAGCACTCGCAAACTTTCAGGAATCGGTGCCAAGATAGAAAACACCGACTCAGCAATCCACGTGTCCTTTCAAACCATTCAGAACGGTCTTCGACACATAAGGAGGACTCGCAGACTTTCAAGAACTGGTGCCAAGACTGATAACACTAACCAAGTAGTTCCTGTTTCTTTTTAAATCATCTTAAATGGTCTGAGACAATTCCAGGAGCACTCACAGACTTTCAGGAATCGGTGCCAACTGACACTACTAATGTCGTTTTTGATTCGAATGTCCAATGTCGTTCTGGGTTCGTGTGTCCAATGTCGTTCTGGATTCGAATGTCCAATGTCGTTTTGGGTTTATATCGTTCTAGGTTCGAATGTCCAATGTCGTTCTAGGTGTTCTAGGTTCGAATGTCCAATGTCGTTCTAGGTTCGAATGTCCAATGTCGTTCTGAAATCGAATGTCGAATGTCGTTCTGGTATCGAATGTCGTTCTGAAATCGAATGTCCAATGTCGATCTAGTATCAAATGTCCAATGTCGTTCTGAAATCGAATGTCCAATGTCGTTCTGAAATCGAATGTCCAATGTCGTTCTGGTATCGAATGTCCAATGTCGTTCTGGATTCGAAAGTCTAATGTCGTTCTAAAATTGAATGTCCAATTTCGTTCTGGATTCGAATGTCTAATGTCGTTCTAAAATTGAATGTCCAATGTCGTTCTGGATTCGAATGTCTAATGTCGTTCTAAAGTTGAATGTCCAATGTCGTTCTGGTATCGAAAGTCCAATGTCGTTCTGAGATCGAATGTTCAATGTCGAAAGTTTAACTTATTGCCAACTTCACGCTTCAAATGTCCAATGTCGTTCTGTGATCGAATGTTCAATGTCGAATGTCGAACTTCTCGCCAACTTCGCACACTTTAAATAAATCATTACAACAGTAGCTAGATTAGTGGGATTTTGTATTCGGCTCGAGTGGATTTTGCAAGGATGGAACACACTCGGCGCTTGGGCGTCTCGTGAGATTTGATCTAGCTAAATCCATTCGAGCCGAATACAGCATTCCACATCGAGCTACTATTATAATAACCCTATCATATTTCTTACGCTTATTACGCTTTAACGTACGTCGTTAAGAATATTTCTGTTTATTTTTTGAAACAGACGTGTGCCCACAAGTCGGATGACTGGAGAGACATGTATCTAGATGGTGAATGTTTCGAATTTCCGTTGGAAGATATTCCTAGTGTTTCGTTCTCTGTAAGGACATATCGGGGCATGTCACATCATTCAGCAAACTTTGGATTTGGTACTTCAGTCCATTACACAAAGGTTGGTAGAGTAATGACTTATATAATAATAGGATGACAAGGGTGATATGTTGACAATTTGCCTGTCATTCTTTCATAGCCACCCACCATCTAGACAACATCATCATATCACTGTTTCACGATCATTCTGTCACAGCCATTATATGTCGTCGTAACATTTTATCACTCTACCGTTGCTATCATATCCTAACGTTCTATCATCATTAGGTCGCGAAAAATGCTTCTGTGTATAGTTAGCAACTGCAGTCAAAACAACGCACAATACAAAATGACAGTAAAAACGCCGGAAAGACTTGTCGGCATAGGAATGTAGTTTATGGTCCTGTCATTATATAACATCTTAACACTCTCACCGGTACAGCTTTGTATTATATGTGAATACGGTTTAAACATTATAGTAACGTGTCTTATATCTTTTGATTGGCGATCCGATTTCTGGTCTCTTTTTATACGAATTTAGTGCATAGCTATTCATTTTTTGGCGGGCCTAGTTCTGGCATTGAAAGTGTATGTGACACCACTTAATATACATGATTATACAGGAATGTACATTTTTCGCCACGAAGATCTTTCTGAACAGCCCACATACATCATGAAAAGGAATTCGACACCATGGTATTATTAACCCCGTAGCTTAGAGACTAATTTATTAACCCCGTAGTTTAGAGACTATTAACCCCGTAGTTTAGAGACTGATTTATTAACCCCGTAGCTTAGAGACTAATTTATTAACCCCGTAGTTTAGAGACTAATTTATT
>NW_026463551.1:0-66439 GCF_021730395.1 Mercenaria mercenaria
CTCTTGACTGTATGAGACTTTTTAATTTCTTATTTTGCTTCTCAATTATCATGTTCTTTTTTGTTTCAGTTTTTTCAAACACATATTGAGATCTTTGTAAAAATAAGTCATCTTCTAATACTTCTTTAAGATTTGATTCTAGAGTTATCATGTTTGGTTTAGAATCACTAAGCTGCTTGCGATGATCTTCACACACTAACCTTGTTATATCCAAGGATGTTTTCAGCAGAATTCTGTTGACCACATTTTGTAAACGGCTGTTATCACCAACTTGAACTTGAAGCTTTAGCTGAAGTCCTTTAGGGGATACTCCTTCACTTAAACAGTTCTCCAGAAACCGAATGTGCATTTTTCAATCTGTTTCACATTATTTTCCACTGTATAATCCATTGTGAATGAAGGATCTATGTAGATGCTATGTTCTTCCAGTATAAGATATAATACAACTGAAAATGGAAGAACAACTTCAAACTGGTTTTTAATTTATTTCCAACTAGTTTCGGCTTTCAATGCCTTCATCAGGGGTATAATGTTTACAAGCAATAACGTTGATGACGTCATGTGGAACATGACGTCATAACAACCACGTCAAAACGTATGCAACAGCATGGCGTAATTTAACATTCAAAAACATTATACATATTATACAGAAAAGCACAATGTAAAGGATCTATGAAGATATATTATTTCCAGAGAAAATGCAGATAGCAAAAAGGATATTAAAAGTCTGGAAAGTAGTCTGTATTTTATATATCAAAAGTAGTCTATAGAATTGACTGATTATACAGAGAAAAATGTAAGAAATGTAAAACATAAAGATTAAAAATCTTAAATTAATTATTAGTATAAATATTTCGAGTTCATTCCATTTGGATAAACTGTGTCTAACTCATGCATCCAGTAAGTCTCCCTCAGAAGACGTTTCCAATCACCATTTACGTGTTCTATGGGCATGAATGAAAAGTCATCAGTTGTGTGAAGGTTGGAATTAAAATGTTCAGAAACATTAGTCAAAGATTCGGGATAATGGTTTATATCAAAACGATGACTATTCATGCGTTTAGAGCACATATGGTTAGTCTGTCCAACATACTGAAAATTACACCTTTTACATGTGATAACATAAATTACATTTTTGGAACTACATGAAAGACTCTTTCTAATACTGTAGTTTTTCAAAGTTGCAGAAGTTGTAAAAAATTTAGATTCATTTATAGTTGAACAATGTAACCAGAATATCATTTAAACTAGAAGGTCTCTTGTAAGCAACAATAGGCTTGAGTTTAGAAAGGTACTGAACACTCTGCCTATTAGAAAGTTGTAATAAATTCCAGTACTTATTTAAAACCTCCCCAATGTTAGGTAGAGATGGATTGTATGTACATACAAAAGGAATTATGTTATTAGAAGTGCCATCTGTTTTACTACTAATTAGTGCATCATCCATAGACATTGACTTTATTTTATCAAAACACTTATCAATTATCGATATGGGATAATTTCTTTTGATAAAAAAAGTTTTTAATTTCTCCAGTTCCTGTACAAAGGAATTATCATCTGAGGTAAGACGTCTGTAACGCTTTGCCTGACTTAGAGGAATACTCCTTTTACAAGACATAGGATGAGAAGAAGAAAATTTTACATACTGGTGGCTATTAGTTTGTTTTTCGTGAACTTTTGTACAAATAATACCGCAATCATTCTTATATATCTCAACATCCAAAAATATTCAATATTGATGCCTGGTATTTTCAAATACATTGAGTTACCTTACAATTATCTTACCGTCGGCGAACGATAATAAAAATGGCGCGAAAATGTCTAGCGAGTCTAAGACAGACAATTAATAATCATGGTAAATAAGATAGGCATTCTTATGATACTTCTCAAATAAATATGATCATAAAATTGAATGGCGAAATAACTCGGGTGGCTAAGCTGCCGGTTTTCAAATTTAATGCAGTGCGAAAAATAGCACGAGTTCGAAACACCCAAGAGGTTTATTTTCATAAGAAAATGTTTTATGTTGCCCTGCTTTAGTTTTGCTTTAATTCTCTGTTTGTCATCTCTTTTTTTCTTATTACGTGTATTACTATTTATATTATCTTTTTTATTTTCTTTTTATCTTTTTATCTCTATGGAATTTTAATCAATAAAATTTACAATTCATTTCATTTCCGGCTCGTCCGCTGTAACTATTGCAGAATCGTCAGTTGTGTCCGATTCAGAATTTAAGAATAATGAAATCGCTCCTCAGAAGCTTTTTCAATGTTCGCCATTTCGAGCTTTGGAATGGTATGTTAGTGTATAATGTGGGGATACTGTACTTGCATTCAATCGTTATAAATGGATGTTCACGAAAAAACCGTGTATGTTGTATTGTCGTATTACTTTCAAAGCCAGTGGAAAAATACGGTAGTGTATCAATGCTGAAAAAAGAGATGTTTACTTCAACCCAGTGTCGAACTCCGGACCTCGGGTGTCATACCTCAGGCTATCGTCCAAACGCGTTTCGCTCATACAATTATTTTGCTTACTGAGTCTCAGTTTGAGATACTAATCAATATCGTCTCTGCGTGATTCACCTATAAGTACTATGTCCCAACGATAACTTGATATTTACAAACATGACTATAAATAGATTAAAATGGAACATAGGGAATTAAGCATTTTTCTAGCATGTTACAATCTAAATATTTCCAGATTTTGTTCCAATTACAAATTAGCTCAGTGGTGAAGCATAATGTCCATGGTCAACAGATCTTTTGCCGTGTGGGTTCGAAACTCAGCATTGAGAATTAATTTTTTATTTCACTTTTGCATAAAAAATAAGTTTCCTTTATGAGATCTGTGACAATACGACAGAGAAGTATCTAAAGCTGATATGGTAGATCAGAATAGTTCATTATATAGCAAAGATGATACTAAATGCATGCACTCAAGCAATGCAAATAATGAACATGCTATTGTGTTACATAAAGACATATATACAAATTGAAACCATCAAAGAAAGAAACAAAAGTAATGAAATAAAAATGAAAACGAATACTGTAGAACAAAAAAAAATCTGAAAAAAATCCTCAAGAAGATTCGAACCCACAAAACGATTTGCTTATATCCAATTGTTGTCTGCAGTTTGCCCAACTGAGCTTTGTTGCCATATACAGAACGACTATTTGAAATGAAAGAAATACCAGTATTTAATTGTCAAGTAAATGGGTAACCATTATGAATTATTATTTCGTCTGTTATCATGAAATAGACTCGTCCTCGCGTTTCGGCAGGAATCGAGTTATCATTGGGGATTAGTACTGCACAGTATTATGGCGTTTTTATTTTTAGCAACATGTAAATGAACAATCAGTACTTAGCAATCTCCTTTAAAACAGAAGATATTGGAAGTAAGATCAACAGTTGGCTTGATGGCGCAGTAGGTTGAGTGAATAGACATGAAATCATTTTACAGTGACAGTTCTGATGGTTTGAACCTTGCATCCGTCATTTTTTTTTATTTTGCATTTAATTTATATACTGTGAGGAAGTTTTGTTTCCTCTTAGATCATATTAAAGATAAAGAGTATTTAAACATGATTACATGTTAACAGTGACATATATGAGTTAGTGAACAAGTTAGTACTAGATTAACAAACTTGTGTTGTTTTCGTTGAATCGTATTGAAAAAAAAGAAAATACACTTTTAAGAATACATTTTACGGGTCCGGGAATCGAAATCCCGACGAAAAAGTATAAGATTAATACCTTTACCGCTCGGCCAACGAGGAGTTACTATTGTACTGTTTTATTGACCTGTCAAAACATATTTCTGGCTTTCATGTTAATCTTACTTGTGCGTAAACAGAATATAATGAAAGCCGGGAACAAGTTTTTGACAGGTCAAGAAAATTGTACAATACTGTACTCCTACTCGATTTCGAGCCAGTGCAAAAATACGCCAGGTGCAGGCGGTCAAAAAAGATTTTTTTTTCATTTCCTGTCAAATTGGTGCGGCAAAATCCGACGAACAGGTAATCAGTTTAGTGTTGCCTAAGTTATTCTCGATTTGTGGTCGTAATGGTGTTTCTAAGTTTAACGATGACCTTTACCGGTTCGTTATGTCACATGTTTGCAGTGTAAATTGGTATCAACGCCTAAACTCCACTGAAGTGTAAAAATAAATGAAAATAGCCATGGCACCAGACCAGAAAGAAAATGCCTCTGTACATGTTATACCCTACCCCTATGTATACTGTAAGAACCATGGAAAATATACTAACCCATTTCAATCGCGTATTTCATACCTAAAAGACGCAGTTCAGTAAATGTGTACTATTGATATTAACCTTTAGCCTGCTGGCGGCAAGTGATTCTGCCTTTGCGACCGGTGCAAACCAAGATCAGCCTGCACATCTGTGCAGTCTGATTATGGTCTGCACTGTTCACTATTCAGTCAGTAAATTTTCAGTAAACACCCCTTTTAATAATAAATGGTATTGCCTAAATTGAATGATGGACAAGTCCATTATAGAAATTAGCATGATAAGGGTTAAACAAGCGATAATTTATCTTCTTTCGTGCATCTGTCACATTGTCTCAATATTCCATATTGCAGAGATGCTCCACATATTTTATGCTTTAGTCAACGTTACAGAAAAAAAACTTGCGTGAACTCCCCTAATGAACATCCGAACTAGAGGTCACGGCATTGTGCACATGTTAAGCGAAATGTAAACAAACAAAAACAGAATGCAATATATTCACAGTTTTACGATAAAAGACTCGAAATGATGAATGAAATTCATCTTGATAATCCTTCTCTTGAGAAGGAAGATCTTAATTCAATAGTTCACACTTGACTGAGCTAATGATGTCGAAAGCTGTTGTAATTACAACCTGGCCAACTGAACTCCATGACCTTAGAAATAACCTCTGATGTTAAACTATTCTTCCTCAATTGAGGCGACTCCATGGATTACACAATACTAAACCCGAGGATGATTAATTGATTGTTTTATTTCCTTCTGAACATAACATAATTATGTACATTCAAAAGATAGACATATATCAGCAAATTTAAATGTAAACAACCAAATATTATCGTTACCTTCAAATGCATGGTTAATATGTGGAAACAAACCCCATTGTGACCTCTAATTATGCGCAACGAAACACACATCGAATCATAATAGACTGACCAGGTCAATGTCTTATTGCCGTATTTACACTACTGAAAGAGGTAAAAGATTTATTTTTTTTGTTGGATTTAACTATTTATGTTAAATAACTAGCGAAAATACTTACATGATATTTTTTGTGTCCCCCATGAGTGGTGGGGGCATATAGGTTTGGTATTGTCCGTGCGCCCGTCCGTGCGTGCGTCCGTCCGAAGTTCGTGACGCTCCTAGCTCAAAAAGTATTTGATATAGATTCATGAAACCTTGCATGAGTCTTAATCATGATATGAACTTGCGCACCTCTTATTTTTTGTCTGGCTCCGCCCCCTATTTTCAGAGTTATGGCCCCTGAAATAGTAAAAAATGCACATTTTTACCTTGTTACACGCCTAGCTCAAAAAGTATTTAATATAGATTCATGAAACCTTGCATGAGTCTTAATCATGATATGAACTTGCGCACCTCCTATTTTTTATTTGGGTCCGCCCCCTATTTTCAGAATTATGGCCCCTGAAATAGTAAAAAATGCACATTTTCACCTTGTGACATGACTAGCTCAAAAAGTATTTGATATAGGTTCTTGAAACCTTGCGTGAGTCTTAACCATGATATGAACTTGCGCACCTCCTTTTTCACAGAATAGGCTCAAAGTATGTGAAACGCCGGAAAGAATGTGTAACGCCGGAAAGACGATGTAAAATGCGGCATCACCATTGTATTGGAAATGGCTGAACTTGAAAAATGAGTGGTCAAAATCAAAGGTTTATATCCTGAAACGAAAAAGTTACTGCTATTTTCACTTTTACAACACTTCAGCCGTAAATTTTGTGTGTAAATTCTGTGAAATCCTGTACAGCTGAAAATCATGAATATATAGTTGAAACTTGCATACACATTACAGTATAAATGTGTTCTACCAAATCAATAAAAAACTACTAGAATTATGTCCATAGCACAAACTATGTTATTCTCCAAAGGGTCAGAACTGCAATAAAAATAGTCACAGAAATAAATCATCCCGTTTTGTTCATCCGCACATTAAGCTTGTACATTTGCTAAAGTTTGAAATAAATCATGCTAGGAGTTAGATACCACATTTTTTACAATTTGCATACAGCACAAATTATCAAAGGGCTATAACTGCAGTAAAAATAGTCACAGAGAAAGTTCACAACATTTCGGGACTTGCGGAAAACATACGGACCGTAGCAATGTTATTTGCCCTCACATAAATTTAATAAGAATATGCATAAAAGGTGAAAGTTGTTTAAACAAATGACTGTTAACAGTGTACTTTACATTGAAGTTCGAGTAAAACAATAACATAAACAAAGTCTTCTTATACCTCAGAATACGCAATAATAAACATCAGGAGTTCCTAAAGTTCATATCCTCTCTAACACGAAATACTAGTACCGCCCCTGAGTGGACAAAGTACGGAAGGTAACCCGTTTTCAAGTTTTACAATCAATTATTGTATATCTCTCCCTTTACAAAGCGCGGAAATAACCGAATCAATTCCGGTGTACTATGTTTAAACTGGAAAATCCCATTATTGGTAGAGGACACATAAGATAAGAGTATTGAAATGTTAATTAGATTGTCTAACTTAGAATGTTTCAATACACCAAACTTAGAATGATTTAGATTTACAGGCAGTTTTTATACAGTCACGTTTCACCTGTCTCTTCATACAACACATACAGTCACAAATTATAGGCTTAAAGGTAACAAAACGAAAGTGGTCAAAAAACCTCACTAAAGTTAATATCCATAAATCATTAGGAAGAATAAATTTGTAAGATCCTGATTTGATCGATAAACTTTCCACAGTGTAGAAACAGTGAACTACCCAAACGGAAATAGCGATGTGATTATACGACATACACAGTATCTGAGTTTAAACGCCGCTGCTATTTTCCACTGGCACCAGACCAGAAAGTAAATGCCTCTGTATATGTTAAACCCTACCCCTAGGTATCATATAAAAACCATGGTCGTGAACGGGAAAATATACTAACCCATTTCAATTGCGTATTTCATACCTAAAACACGCAGTTCAGTAAATGTTTACTATTTATATTAAACAAGTGGCAATTTATCTTCCGCTGTTTACCTGTCACAATTCTTCAATACTTCTTATCTTAGAAAAACAACGTGTAGTTTATAGTTTTTTCAACGGTGCACAAAAAACTTTCTTGAACTTCCCTGGTGAAGTTCCGGTCTAGATTACAGACACACTCTGATTGACTGATGTGAAAATGTATGTCCGTCGTCATTTTACTACACGTGTACGCTTAAATATTTATATGCAGCATGAATGAGCAAAATTAATTAAATAAACAGAATAGATATATACCAATGTATGATTTCAAATTCAAAATCATATACAAGTTAATGCATACCAAAAGTTCCTTCTAGGGCACATCTATATAAATATAAAATAACCATCTTGTAAAATTTTGGTTGCAATGTCTGTTTTATACTGCCAACTAGAATGTGTCTGTAGGACACAGGGTGTGCCCCTCACTGGTACATTTGTAACACATAAGGGACAATAATTCAAATGTTTACAGTCTCAGTTTGAGGGTATAACCTCAACAAACATTTTATGAAAAGGATTCATTATTCTAGGCCATATACTTTCTGAGCTATGAGCATCGCAAACAAAAAATCCACTATTTTGGCTATTTCAAGGGCCATAACTCTGTAATAAGAGCTACGATTCTCAAGAAGAATGCTAAGTGTACAAGGTCACATCACGATAAAGTCTCCAGCAAAGATTCCTGAAATTACATTTAATACTTTTTGAGCTAGGCACATAATTAGGTGAAAAAGTGTATTTTTTTACTATTTCAGGGGCAATAACTTTAAAAGTAAGGGGGTGGAGCCAGCAAAAAATTAGAGGTGTGCAAGTTTATATCATGAGTAAGACTTATGCAAGTTTCCAACCATTTATATTAAATAATTTTTGAGCTAGGTGCGTCACAAGATGAAAATGTACATTTTTGAATATTTCAGGGGCCAAAACTCAAAAAATAGGGGCGGACCCAAATGAAAAATAGGAGGTGCGCAAGTTCATATCACGATTAAGACTCTTGCAAGGTTTCATAAATTTATATCACATACTTTTTGAGCTAGGCATGTCACAAGGTAAAAATGTGCATTTTTTACTATTTCAGGGGCCATAACTCTGAAAATAGAGGACGGACCCAAATAAAAAATAGGAGGTGCGCAAGTTCATATCATGATTAAGACTCATGCAAGGTTTCATCATTTCATATCAAATACTTTTTGAGCTAGGCATATCACAAGGTGAAAATGTGCATTTTTGACTATTTCAGGGGCCATGCGTCGCAAAGATTAATTCACGTCAATTATGATGTGCAAAAAGGATGTCCAATAAAATAACATATATGTTCCAGATTTTGATAATAAGATGATACATCTATAATTATTATTGTTAACCGAGTTATTCAACATTCACGCTCATTTGGAAACAAAATAACAGCGGATGAGCTATTGTGATCGCTCACCGTCGGGCGTCCGTCCGTCGTCCGTCGTCCGACCGTCCACACTTTTCTTGAAACAACATCTCCTCCCACAAAGCCAATTTTGATGAAACTTCACATGGATGAACCTTGGATGGTCTAAAAAATATCAGAATTAAATTCCATACATTACGGTTGCCATGGCAAACGACAGAAATAGCTTAAAATCTCCTTGTGCAAAAACCACTTGGCCTTGGGCTTTGATATTTGGTATGTAGCATTATCTAGTGAGTCTCTACCAAGATTGTTCAAATTATCCCCCTAGGGTCAAAAATGGCTCCGACCCGGTGGTCATATGGTTTATATAGACTTTTATAAGGAAAAAGTTTGAAAATCTTCCTGTCCACAACCATAAGGCCTAGGGCTTTGATATTTAGGATGTAGCATCATCTAGTGGGCCTCTGCCAAGGTTGTTCAAATTATCTCTCTAGGGTCAAATATGGCCCTGTCCTGGGGATCACATCATTTATATAGACTTATAAAGGGAAGAAAACTTTGAAAATCTTCTTGTCTACAACAATAAGGCCTAGGGCTTTGATATTTAGTCTGTAGCATCATCTAGTGGGCCTCTAAGATTATTCAAATTATTCTCCTAGGATATAATATGGCCCCATCCTGGGTGTCACATTTTTTCTATAGACTTATTTAGGGTGTCAGGATACTGGTTATATGACCCAGGGAAGTGCCTACGCCTTAAGTATCTTGAACAATGGTTTGGGTCCAATCGCTAAGGTGACTATGTCTTACACTAGCTGACAAACGATGTAGAATGTCCTTTGTTAAAACGTAGAGTTGGTGAGAGTAAATATCTCATATATAGAATTTTCATCTGGCTACCTTGCCTAAATGATTCGTGTACCAATGATTAGTAAATGATTTCTTATTATGAGCTAGACAATTTCAGGGATCAGACAAATCACTAAATATTTCAAACTAACAATCTCCAACTAAAATGATTAGCTCAAACTCCTATAGGCTGGAGACTCTATACTTGACTGGTCTTTTTGTTGAAGTTCCCGTCAGACAATGTCTTTGAATTAACAACATACGAGTCCTATCGCCTAGATGCTCGGCCTCTGTCCTCTCAAACTCTATAAGATTGCCCTGACTCCCGGATGCTCAGCGCTTATATGCTATCATATCGTCGCCAAAGTTCGAAAATGGCGGAACTCAAAAAAACGAAAGTTTTCAGGAGAAAGAAAAAATTGCGTCTTTACTTTAAAAAGTAAAATTTCACTTTCAAAATTGATTATGAATGTCTTTGACAATAGCTTCGGATGTTCAGCATATCAAATATGATATGATAAGTGAAATAGCTTTATTCAATGAGATACGTAACTTTCGCATATTTTCTCTCCATAATTACATTGCTTTCTATGAGTTAGGTGAGATGGGTAATTTTTCCTGTCAATATTTGTGTTTTAGTAGGTCAATTTATATCTATTTCAAATGTTATTTATGCAAAACTTTTTACTCTTGTTACGTTATTCGACTTTTTAATACCACGCGACGACAACCTTTCAATCATATGGCCCCTTTGAATAAAACACAACTACTTCCAAAACTAATAAACAACAATGAACTGACAATATAACAAATGTTTTAAGTTTTATTAACTCGAAATCACAAAGTGAATTTTGTTCAGCCATTCTGTGCATGTACACATGTATATGTATATTAAACTATTAAGCCGAAACCACCAAAACTTTCTTGTGTGCTAAAAAGTTATTACTTACCTATTTACAAAAAATAATCACCAAGTGGTAAATGGTATAACTGTCGATTGTACATGTAGATGATACTAACCTATTTACTAGAAATCGAATAAGGTAAGTTTGTACCTTTATCTTGGTCATGTGTACATGTAAATGTTATCAAACTATTAACTGTAAATCAACAAACCATAGTTCAACTATCGTAAGAGCATGACATAAATGTCATAAGACTATTTATCGCCTAATTATAGTTTGTACAACTATCATGTGCAAGTGCACATGCATGTAACTGCTATCAAACTAGTAACTCTAAATCACCATAACATGTTATTTACTGTCATGTGCGCTAGTAAATGTTATTAATCAAGTAACTAGAAATCTTCAAACCATAGTACAACTATCGGAAACATATTACATAAATGTCATAACACTATTAACTAAAAATCACCAAATCATAGTTTGTACAGCTATCATGTGCATGTACACGTGTAAATTTTAATAAACTTTTACATTTTAATCGCAAAGCGTAATTTGTATAAGCGTCATCTGCGCTATTAAATGTTATTAAACAAGTAACTAGAAATCACAAAACCGTAGTTAGTACAAATATGCACGTGTAAATCTTACTTTACAATTAACTAGAAATCATCAATACAGTATACAACAATCGCGATAAACACGTCTAAATATGCAACTTAGGTAACATGTTGCCAACAGCTCCGTTCAAATCAGCACAGTGTTTTCAATGTTAACGCTAATAAGATCATGATAATGATATTCTTGACTATCGTCTGAGCAAACTGTAAAATCTATGCCGATATATTTGAACATGACAGTAACATTAATACAATTGTATTTCTACTGACTACTGATGTGGAAGCAAATCATAATAACTGTGATAATCTGAAGGTATAACAGCTTTTAGCTGTTGAAGGTGTTCATATTTAGTTTTTCTAATTTTCAGCCGTGACTGGTGTAATTGGACCACAGTGTCTTCACTACATGGTGTTCGAGATCTGGCAGATCTTGCTTTAGGAACATCTTGGAAGTTGTCACCATAGCTTATTTTACACAGGATCTTCCCGTCTGGGGTATATTTGAGAACCCTTATATCTGTCACTGTGGCTGATCCAGTACCAGTTGCCGGTCTTATGGACGGATAATAATTCAGGGACGCATAATCTTTAAAAAACGTATGGTCCAAGTACTTGACAGTATACGGCCCTGGCGTTTTACGAGCTTCTCTAATAAGCTCTACATAATTTTGTGGGACATACACAGGCTTCTTTTTAATTCGTCTCTCAATTGTGCTATGAATGCTGTCACATTCCATCTGCGTATGTCCTTTTTCAAGGTACTTTTGTTCAACTTCAGTGTTATTTTTCACTGCAAAAAGCAGCAATGCGTTAGACAGTATAGAATTCCGATTCTGATAGCCACAACCATCACTATAGATAATGATCCTTTTCAAGCAGTGCAGGTCAAGTGAATTTAAAAAATCTATTATGCATGATGTAAAGGAGTTTGCGGTTAGGTCTCCCTCAGCCTCGTTCCAAAAGTAACAAGTAACATCGCCTGTAACTAAGTCATAAACAGTGAAGTTATGACATGAGAGTTTAGTTTTATAATATAAACTACTTGCTTGAAGCCTGGGACATAGAAGTAAACTCTGAAGATCTAGTGTAAATACTTTGAGTGAATTATCTCTTTTAGCTTCCTCTTTATCTTTTGATTTTGATTCACGCGCATCCTCCTTTCGTTTGATGTGTGTCTGATATAACGCTTCGTCTGAATTGCCAGTCTCGTAAGAGCAACAAATGTCACATTGGTCCTTCTTTGGTTGCCATAAAGCTAAATTCATTTCACGGAACAGTTCATTAAATCCAGTATTGTTGTAAGGCTTTTTACCATTCACAGCACATTGAGAACAATACTCGCGATACACGTCACTCAAACTAGTAAATAATGGTTCAAGGTATAGCTTTGAAGTGTTTGCACGACAATAATGAGAAGGGACCTTGGGAAGCGATTCAAGAAATTCTTTGGCTGAAGTTCTAGACAATGATGCAGAACTTGGACGTGTGGTTTGGGGTTTTGGTGAGCCACATTTCACATCTGTAAGCCAGTTCAAGATCGTTTTTTCACTGACGCCTAGGGTTGATGTGAACATATTTTTGCAAACACAAATTCTATCATGTCCTTTCCACAGGTAATACCTGTAACTGAAGTTTCGTCGACTGCTTCCACTAGTGGTTCTTTGGGCGCATTCAGATTTCTCAACTAGATTGACGACATACATTTTTTTCTCCTTCCATTCCATTCGCTTCCAGAATGTTTCAAATATATCTTTTCGTGTTTCTTCATCGATTAATCTACAATTTAGAAATTTCGAATTTCTATCACACCTCTTTGTACAATTTCTGGGACAAAGAATCCGACTTGACTTTTCTACGGAGTGTTTCTTAACGCCGTGTTCGTTCTTTTTTATCCCAAGGTAGCTTTCACCTTGCATTCGCCTCCTCTTGTGAATTTGCTTCTGAGAAGCATTCGTTCTCTTCTTTATTGATTTTATGGTATTAAGTGTATCTTCTTGGCAACTTTGAATTGCCGTATTGTCAATTTCGTGTGGTTCATTATTTGACGTTATGTCCTCGACGTCACTTTTATCTGAATCAGTTTCCTTTGGTAATTCCCAATCCGGGTCTCGAACATCATCATCAAGGTCATAGCTATCAGTGTCACTGTACAATTCTTGATCGGTTAAAATACTGTTATTATTGTCGTCAATTTTCTGATCTATACTTTTTGCTACACTTTCAGGAGTAACAACTTGACTATTGATGGTTTCACTTGAGATTTCTTTTTCAATTTCTTTTGCACGTCTGAAACTAATACATGTTTTATTGGTTTCTCTATAAGCTTTACTTCCTTGATCTGAACTCGCAGATTCCAGAACCGTACTTGTTTTGGTAATATCTTGATCTGAACTGATGGATTCTTGAACCATACTCTTCTTTGTAATATCGTTACCTTTTATAGTTAACTGCGTATTGGCTGGATTAACACTTTGCTGTTTGGCCTTTTCCATCGACAAGTTAAGAATAAGTCTACCCCTAGAAAACATCGTTACTGTATCTGTCTCTAAAGTCTCACTAAATGAATACTGCAGCCCGTGTAATCGCGCACTGTTTCATAAAATAACTGCTCATCTTCTCCAATATCTAAGGTCAAATTAAAAAACAGAAGTTCAGGTGTGAGTACTTTTGCACAATCAGCAATTTTCAGCGGAACACCTGACACATCGAGAACAGTCAAGGAAATAACTTCGCATAAACTCACAATTGTTTCCGCCTTTATATTTGTAAAAGAAACATACAACTGATCTAATTTTTCACATGATTTGATCACTTGAAAGTCTGCATCAACCAGATTCTTGCACTCCGAAATGTTCAGAAATCTAATGTTTGGCAAGAGCTTTAGAAAGCACAATGTTGAAAGTTCACATGATGTTATATCTAGCCAAACCAGTTTTTTGGCATTGCACAACTTAGTTGTGAATAGGAAATCAATGGTCGGTGTATCACACTTAAATGTTGCAAATGGAACAATGAATTCAGTGAAGGTAATCGAGTGTTCTAGAATTCTTTGCAGATCTTCTTGCCTTAAGTCGAAACAGAAATCCGGACTAAAATTTCTCCACAAAACTGAATGTCTTTCAATTATGGAATGCAGTCTTTTACAGGTTAGGCATACAGACTTAAGGAGTTCATCAATGGAAAGAAATCTTAATACTGTCACAAGAACAAAATCGGGTAAAGTCAAAAGCCAGCAGCGATCATTGCTCTCCATAGCATGGTTCAATGTAGATATACCTGAAAGAAAAGGTTTATGTGTTATTCTGAACTGTAAATTATTCTTTCTTAAAGATCTATGTCGAAACAGCAAATAGATGAATATTAACCGTTGCATGGAAAAGTAATTTTTACACAAACTGTTAAATCATGTCCCGAAAATGATCTCTTCGCGAACTTACAATTAATGAAAAAATGGCGTATCTCGGGAATTTTGTTATGCGAAAATGGCGTATCTCATATTTTTTCCTAACTAAACCGATACATATACAGTCGTATCTCGAGTTTTCATGCAAAACTTTGCTTAGTACAGGTTTCTTGGAATATAACAAAGAGTGACCTTGACATATTTAAATTTTCAATAGGTTTGCATAGAAAACTACATTCATAAAGCTGGATCTACTACGTAAACATAACTCAAACAGAATATTCTTTTAGTTTGCTTCTTTATGCTACGAATATACCTTATAAACATCATATAGATACAGAAAAACACTTACTTGCTACTATAAAATCCAATTGTTTTAATAAAACTTTATTCCCACAAGAAAAACACTCTATCAAACGCAACCAGGAAAGTAGCCTGACTTACGCCATTTTCGACGGTCACTCAAGCTATCCAACGATTTTTCGCCGATTTGTCACATGTTAATAAAACCACTTTATGATTGGACTAGAGTTCCGCTATTTTCGCACAGAAGGCGGGAGACAGAAGTCAAAGGAAAAATTAGATAAACCATTTCGCGCCAAAACTTGAGTTCCGCCATTTTCGAACTTTGGCGACGATATGTAGCATTCAACTACCATATAGGTATTATCCCCGATGCCTTGGCTGTACTTCGCCAATAACGCTGAACCGTCTATAAGCTGGAACTCTCCTACTATCTCAGTAGATTACCAAACTCTGGGTCTCTGTCTCAGCTTCCCGATGCTCAGCCTATATATGCTATCGTCTATAGCATTCAATTACCTTTAAGGTTAAACTCCTATGCGCTGGCCCTTAGCTCGAAACCTTATCGAAATTCTGCTACTTTTCTTTAGTCTAAGATCTTCCAAAGTTTTCTTTTTAATAATTTATCCGCCCTGACAGGGTAACTGCAATAGTCTCCTTCTCAAGGTACTGGGAAAAATTATTAGTTGAATCCTCGATGCGTCTTCTTCAACCGCTGGATACCGAATAAGCTCTCTGTCATCCATCTATCTATTTATACCCCAGCAGACGTGCTATTTTTAGAACTTGTTTCTGATTGGTCCAAATTTAAACATAACGTCGTACAACGAGTACCTGCTCTATTAAATGTCCGGTTCCCTTTAACTATTGTATATGACTCAATGTGTGATGCTGGGATCCAGCTATCGACATAATGAACCCAAATCAGGCACAAATGACCCAAAGTCTATAATTAACAGCAATTCAACAATAATTATAACAAAGATAGCATGAAAAGGGAGTCGAGCACTATCATTGCTTATGTCTTACGTTAGCAATACATCAATTATCAAATTATTCTGACATAGGGAAAAACGTTGAAAATCTTCTTGTCGAAAACAAAAGGGCCTAGGTTGTTGAAATGATCCCCCTAGGGAGAAATATGGCCTCGCCCAGAGGAGGGGGTCACATGGTTTGTAAGGGGGCCACATGGTTTATATAGAATTGTAAAGGAAAAAAACTTTAAAGATCTTCTTTTTTGAAACCACAAGACCTAGGCTTTTGATATTTGGTACGTAGGATTGTCTTCAGGGTTACTACGAAGATTGTTCAGATTATTACCCTGGGTTGAAAAGAGGCCCTGCCATGGGGGTCCCTAGTTTTACGTAGATATATTGGAAAAAAACTTTAAAAATCTTCTCGTCTGAAATTTCAAGACATAGGCTTTTGATACTTCGTAAGTTGCATTGCCTAGTAGTCCTCTAACAGGATTATTCAAACTATGCCCCTGAGTTGAAAAGAAGCCCCACCCAGGGGTCCCAAATTTCACATAGACTAAAATAGGAAAAACTTTAACAATCTTCTTGCCTGCAAGTCCAATGATTTGATATTTGGTATGTTGCATTGCCTAGTGATCTACTACCAAAATTGTTCAAGTTATGCCCCTGGGGTGAAAGAGGCCCTGTCCTGGGGATCCCAAGTTTTACATAGACTTATATAGGAAGAACTTTAAAAAAATATTCTTGCCTGAAACTGCAAGCCTGTGCTTTTGATATTTGGTATGTTGCATTGCCTAGAGGTCTACTACCAAAATATATCAAATAATGCCCCTTGGGTGAAAGAGGCCTAGCCCTGGGTATCCCAAGTTTAACATAGACTTATATAGGAAAAACTTTTAAAATCTTCTCATCTGAATGCTCAAAGCCTATGCCTTTGATATTATGTACCTGTATGTATAATTGCCTAGTTGATCTCTTACAGGATTGTTCAAATAATGCCCTTTGGGTGAAAAGAGGCCCCGCCCCAGGGGTCACTTGATAAATGAGTTATATAGGAAAAATACTTCAAAAATTATTAGACCATATATCCTAGACTGGTCAAATTATATTTCACCAGATGAACCCAAGTGATATGGGGTCACCTGACTGTGACCTTGACCTAATGACCTGCTTTCTTGTTTTATAAGATAAGCCTTGAAATTTGGATGACATGTACAGTTTTGCACACCAATCTTAAAACTGACTTTCAGTGACCATGAATATGACCTACTGACCTACTTTCTTGTTGTTTAAGCTTTAGCAAAGAAATTTGTTCAAGCAAGCAACTTAACTCAGGTAAGCGATATAAGGCCATTATGGCCCTCTTGTTTATTTCTATTTTTGCATAGAGAGACAATTATGAACTTTATTATTTTCCAAATTCTATATTGAATCTTACGTCATTTGGTGGTATATGAGTTCCGTAAATTATAACCGTTTAAGTAACATCAGAACTTAAGAAATCCAACAGTTTTGAATTTCCTGAGACACTTTGACGTTAAATGGAAGGAAGAAGCTTTTACCCCATTACAATTATAGGTATACCACTGTATTATTTATAATGTCAAGAACACCTACATATGTGTTAATAAGTTGTCATATTTTGGAAAATATAGTTTATTCGCCTCTAAAGTAAAAGAAATTGAAAATTTTAGTAATTTTCACTATACATCTAGGGATGCTGATACTTTTAAAACAAAATTGGAAGCATGAATATGTTCAGCTAGAATAAATATTTTCACATGAAATTGAAAAGAAATTGATGTATACTGTCATATGTGTTAAAATTTTCACAAAAATAAATCTATTTGAAATTAATCATTGAAAATAAATTTCCTATATAATCTATTGCTCAAAGTGACATCACTAGGTAATTTAAAACCAATATTGATTACTGGATAAGTTTCAAGGAAGACAACCTACTAGGATATGCCAGTCAAATTCAATAAAAGCTGGGGATGAGGTGAAACATTAGATGTCATCATTAATAAATCAGCTAAATCAATGATCGGCTTAAGATCTTTTTGTCCTTCATTACATGTACAAGATGACCCCTCCACAATCCATAATTGCACCATTTTTCACAAAGTGGAATAATTCGCAATTTCAATTTGATCAATTATCGGAACCTTAAATTTTTTGTTTACGTTTCGGTAAACTGGACCAATATCAAATGTGCGACTATATTCATTCGAATCGATCTAATCAAGGGATTTTCCACTGGTGTAATCGGTACACACCGAAGTGAACCTGAATTTATACAGGGATTGATAATAAATAAGTGGGCTAGCAGTAGTGGTTCCACTTTCAAAATGTTGTGAACGGAAAATACTTCATACCGTGTTTTCGACAGCTTAAAAACAACAGCTTCATTAACTTGATTCTGGTATTTCTTAAATATTAAAGTAGAAATTGATACACACAATTGTTTTCTCAAAATATCAGTTGCTAAAATTCTAAAAAGTCAATAATCCAGGATGACTAGAATGTGTTTCAGTATTTGCAGTTTTTTCTTGATGAAAAAGAAATTTAGTGATTGAGCTATTAAGGCTTACATATATTTGCTATTTCTATTCACAAGTTTGTAAAATTGACAATTACATCTTCACAATTTTTCTGAATACCATGTCATTTTCAAAAAATGACCAGACAGTGACCTCTTTACATTCTTTGGCTAAAATGTCCTTCAGGAGCTTACATGATTAATACATAAAAAGTTATAAGGCGCAAAAAAGAGTCGAAATACAATGGCAATGAGAGATGGGAACCATAAAATGCAAGAAAACTACAACAAATGCTTTTAGAAGACGCGAATAGATGTTAAAGTTTGTAAAATTTTCGTCAACTTCTTGGTTGCTGCGATCACCTAAAATGGTGAGACGTAGAAGTAGCCAAGCCCGTGTCATGACTTACTGGTTACTTTCAGAAATGTAATTATAGGTTATTAGCTTTGTATCAGGAAATATGCACGAGTTCTTCAGCGGAAATATTGCGTGACTTTAGGAGCGCAATATTCTTCCGCTGAAGAACGAGTGCCTTTTTATTACATGCGCATCTACACTTATAAATATGGTGTAAACATCATAAATATGTTCAAAAATCTGAATAGGATTGACAGTACTGAACTAAATAGAAACAAATAGTGCAATAAAAATATTGACGTTTCCGGTACCAGTGTAACTTAACGGGGAATAGAAACGACTATGTAATAATTTGCAATACAGCACTTCCTCCTTCTGTTAGTATATCACATGCAAAAATAGATAAAAAAAATTTAAAAATGTGTTCGTCTTTTTTACTCTAAATAAACTGTTTTAAGACTTTTTAGTTGATTTCTGTTCATTAGTGTTCATTGTTCTTTTGATAATCCAAATGTTATAAATACGTCACTTAATGATTACAAACTCAATTAATGGAACCTGAAGCGTCACTTTTTCCATATTAATGTTCAACTTTCGTATCATTCTGTTACTTCCTTTATGACATCATTATCAATTTAACCCCATTGAAAAAATATGATTATTTGATCTACCTATCATTAAGAGTATATATCATTTACATATAATTATTATTGTATCCGTATGGAATAAAAAGATTAATTCGCGCAATATTTTCGCTGCAGAACTTAGTCATATTTCTCGATATAAATCTAATAACCTATAATCCCTGCATGTCTCATTAATTATTTTAGACTGCCTGATTACATAACGGAGTAATGTAGATTATAATATATTGAATTTACGACATAATATTCTGGTGTAACATTTTTACGTTTTTATTTTTTAGACAGCTGAATACTAAACAGGACTGCATTTTAAAAGTGAAATGGATTTTCGGCTGTCGAACCTAAAGATAACGACAGATTAAGATGACCCCTCGTGCAAGTTAAACTTACATTGAAGTTGAATTGTGGATTACGCTGTCCTAAACAAATCATGGCCACTCCATTGTATGATCCTAAACTATCAGGAGCTAAATTCAAGAATTGGATTAAGGCTGGATTAGGTGTGTTATTTACCAAAGAAGGTATTGAGCCTTTTGTTCATGATGAAATAGAACAGTTCCAGCAAAACTGTTTGAGTGACATTTGCAACAACAATGGACTTCCTGCTGGTACCACGTGTTCAAGTTGTTGCACAGAAAATGTTGTTGTTTGCCCCACGAATAGAATTTGTAATGCAAGACGTGGAAAATGTAACTTCCATAGAAATTCTGCCACGCAATATCTCCCGTCTGGCTGCCCTAACAAGATATGTCATAATTTCAAAAGCGAGATACATCGTGCCCATCGATACTACGGTCCATCCTTTAAGAACACTGATGCTACCCGGTGGTGCAGCAATCCATGGGAAGTTGCTAAATGTTTCATGCCACCCGATGGATATACGGACGCGGCGGATGCAGCAGAGACGGATTTCAATGGAATCATCAGTGTTATTATGAACTATGAAGCATTTCAAACGAAAATTCACGACGACCTTTCCAAAACGTACAACATCTTTGAACAGGTAACTCATCACGAGTTTGATAAGACGTAATTTCAGAACTATTTTTGTCCCTGTATTCAGAAGTCATTTGTGTGCGCATTATCTGTCCGGTAGTCAGTTATTCATATGGTCCATCCTATACTTACCCGGTTGGTAACACTGCCATCAAACGAGTGGTATAAATTTGCATAAATGCTCCTCATAACAAAATGATGTGTTCCTAAATCCATGGACTGGGTGCAAAGGTCAAATCACTCTTAGAAATCAAACATGTCATCTTCTGTTTAAATCCAGTCAATAGTTTGTCCATGCATAGATTGATAATTAAATTACATGCTACAAAAACGCCATAAGAAGACTATAAATGTATATTCTTTCTTACGACCAAGGCCACAAACTCAAAGGTCAAGGTCACACAGGTAAAACGTTCAAGGTCGCTTGAATTTCATATACTCAACATAACCAATTCCATTTTGCTTTATGTCTCAAATCTCAAAGGACTATATAGATATTTTAAAGATTTACATTAATTTCCTTGAAGTGTGGAATAGAAAACCGAGCGTTAACTATTATTTACAATAGACTTGTCACTTAACATATTTTCGATTTTTTTTTTAAAGGAAAGAAAAAAAAAACGAAAAAAAAAAACAATTTGCTGCAGTCTTCATAAAAACAACAAAAACACGACAGAAACATATGAAAAAAATGCATCGCTTGAAATAAATATTTGCAAGATGAATCATGTATATACATGTTGTATTTTGTTTCTGAAACCATTATTTTGTGATATTTGTTAACAGGGTAGAGAGGTAGGCAAAGCAGTACGACATTGCCCACAATTAGAGATGGAAGATATAGATCTACAACAGTATTTTAGTATCTTACAGAATCTGCTGTCAGATCCTACATGCTTGTCTGCTAATACAGCTGCGCAGAATGCTAAAAAGAAATTATTACAGGTTGGTTTTATTGTAGATGTATGGAAGAATCTTTCAAAAGTATAAGTATCACTAGTAGTTGTACAGAAACAAAAGGACACAACAATTACATGTATGCATCTCCGTATGTGATGAGATGTAATGTAGCTTGTATACATCCCTGTTTTTTTCTGTCCGTCACAGAAAGAAGTGTTCGAATTACTCTTCAAGAGCTGTTTGTTTGATTTTCAGGAAACTTTATAGACTGAGAATGTCACGGTATAGAACTTGAATTTGGCGAGAAAATGTGTAAGCGGCCGGGTAGCTCAGTCGGTAGAGCATCGGAACGGTATTCCGAGGCCCCGGGTTCAAATTCCCGTCTAGCTGCACATTTTTCGTACCTTGTGACATTTGGGGCCCAACATAGGGCCGTTGCATGCTTGCTTGGTCAGCTTTACGACGCTTGCAATGTTACCATTATGTACCTCCGGAATTCATGGACAAATTTCCAATTTGTGGGTGTGTCTGTCACGGTACGGACTTGATCATGTAAGGGAAGAATATGTGTCAGGCAGCCGGTTAGCTCGGTCGGTAGAGCACACGCCCCTGTAAGCGAGAGGGTCCCGGGTTTCAGCTTAGGACTGACTGCACATTTTTCTCACCCTGTGACAAGAACAGCGTTTTTAAACCTTCAATGAATATTTATCAACATGCAGAGTTGTATTCTCCCCCAACTTCGCTCCTCATCTCTGTCAACCCCAAAACCCCACCACCCCGATCAGGCACCCCCTCTACCCAACAGTATTTCCATTTTTCATTTTCTACCAAGTTTCATTATCAACATGTGAAGTTACTCTCATCTGGTCACACCCCTCACCCATCCATCCATCTTTTCATTCCTTTCCGGATATATTTCGTTGCCAGCATATTATAGTCGTCTATCAGAATTGTACACCAATTTAAGCTCTGAAACTCAGGTCAACCCTTGTAGAGCCATCATAGTCCTCTTGTTAGTGTCAATCTTCTAATGAACCGACGAGTTCGCTTTATTTGAATTTGACAGTGCTTTTCATGGCGTCTGTCACCAGCAACTTTTATTTCTAGATTTTCTTCTATTGACAGATATTGTATATCTAAAAATCATCCTAAGGATTTACATCAAACTTTGGTCAAATGATCACCTCATCAAGACGATGTGCAGAACCCATGTGTCAGCCATGCCAGCTCAAGGTCAAGGTCGCAACTCAAGGTCAAAGGTTTTAGCCTTCCATTTTGTGTCCGCTCCATATCTCCTAAACCCCTTCAAGGAATTTTATAAAACTTGGGTCAAATGATCACCTTATCAAAATGATGTGCAGAACTTACGAGTCAGTCATGCTGGCTCAAGATCAAGGTAACAGCTTTTGCTCAAAGGTTAGAGCATTCCATTGTGTGTCCACTCTGTATCTCCAAAACCCTTTGAAGGATTTTCATCAAACTTGGGTCAAATGATCACCTAATCAAGCGCTCATGAGTCAGTCATGTCCATTTAAGGTCAAGGTCACAACTCAAGGTCAAAGGTATGAACTCTGTATCTCCTAAACCCCTTGAAGGATTTTCATGAAACGTGGGTCAAATGATCACCTCATCAAGACGATGTGCAGAATTCATGAGTCAGCCATATCAGTTCACGGTCAAGGTCACAGCTAAAGGTGAAAGGTTTACCCTTTCACTATCCATAACAGTGGCGGGGGATTTAGCTGTCGTTTAGACTGCCTTGTTAAAGGTAATCTCTAGTGTTTTGCGTTAGTAATGTTCTATATGTAGTGTCAAATACTTAAAATGAATTTTCAAAAATTATATCTTCCAGTATGTATTTTTACAGATAGTATTGTTATAAAGATCAGTGTGCAAATTTATCTAGCAAAAATGTAATAATTAATAGTTAAATAAAAATCATTATCTTTCGATATTTCCCTATAATCATTTTGAATATATTTTAGCTTCAAAATGATACCTTAGTCATTGGTAAAGACGATGTCCGGAAAGTTCTTGATGATGTTGGTAAAGCAGTTCAAGATGAAATAAGGACTGCAAAAGAAGATTACAAGAAGGATGCTGAAAGGCAAAAGCTAAAACTTATCAAAATGACCAAAAGATATGTTGGTGCTATTGACAGACATGGAAAAGCGTTAGTGTCTCAACTAGATAAAGCATACATATCTGCAATGGATGAAATAGAAAAACAAGCAAAGAAATCGGTTGAAGACGTAGAAGCTGAAGGAGAAAAGCAAAAAGAAGATATAGTTGCAGAAGGACATACTGTTAAGAGAAAGTTAGCAGATGTTGCTGATCAAGAAGTAAAAAGGTTGAAAACAGAGGTCACTGCTGAAATTAACACGATGGAAACGGAAGCCAATACTCAGGTGAAAACAATTGCATCAGAAGCTGATAAAGCTGTAAAACAAATAGCGGAGGCCAGAAACGAAGGAGTGAAAGGAATGAGAACAGAGGCACTAACTCGAATGGAACACCTAAAAGAATATACTGAGGAAGGGGTTAACAAGTTAGAAGTCAAAGCCAAAGCTGGAGTAACAAAAATTAATTTAGAAACTGATGAAGCATTAAAGCAGATTGAGAAATCAAAAGCAGAAAGCAAAGAAGATATATACAACAAATTAAAAAATGGTAAGTGTATTTTCTTTATAACCTGCAGTATTTTCACAAGAAACGTGGGAGCTAATCATATTGCGTCTGACTAACTTTAAGCCTTATTTCCAATGCAGAACAATAATGGGATAGCTTGCGTGTCACTTAAAAATATTTCATATGAAGCATTATTTTTCTTCGGTTATTAGTTTAGGATTTACTTTGAATGTTTCAATGGTTGTCATATTTCATGTAGTATACCATTATATACATAATCTGGTATTTCAGTAAGCCGGTTCAAGCTTAGCCAAAACAATTACTGGCTCAAGACAGTAGAAGTTTATATTGATAAAGTTTATACATTTTTAGTTCGTATGATTATCACAGCAGCGTTGTTTGTGTCATGTGGCGGCCGTAGAATGTATCCGTACCTTCAAACAGAGCTGTTGTATTTCGATCTCTTCAGGTCGTTCAACACGACATTTATGTTGTGTTAGTGTACTGTTTATATTTTAGCTTGTTCATTTCGGCCTGGTTGGTTCCAATACTCCGGCTTTAAAAGTTTTGGGTATTGTTTAATCACCTCTGATATGGCGCCTGCTTTTTAAATTTGCCTTTTGGCAGTTTCTGTGATATGCAGGCTCAATAACCACAGATCCCCTTTCTAAATTCTAAGTTTAGTTCTGCCCATTGTTTTCTTGTTTAGGGCAGTCATTATTTTTATCTGGTGACCGTACGCCGCTTTTCATGGAATTGCATTCTGTGCATCATTAAAGGTTCTATGTGCACTACCATATGAACACATTTGAGAATGTCTCTGAATTACATTCTGGTACTTATAACATGTGTAAATGCTGTGTTCTGCTAAACCCGGGGTTAGAGGGTGTAGACGGTAGCTTGCACTTCCACTTCCATCAATGAACAGGTTCAGTCAAACCGAGCCTGCAACAATTTCGTTTTTGTCGTGTTTGGCGACCAGTAATTCTTTTACATAAACATCTTCTCCTCTGAAACTATTAGTCAGAATAATACCAAATTTGGTCTGTAGAAGCCTGGTGAGGTCCTCTATCAGTTTTGTTCAAATGGGGGAATTTGGCCACTCGTACGGCTAAAAATAGACAAAAACCTGTCTTAAATGAACCACTTGATAGATCTTCATCAAAATGGCACTGCAGCACCATTATTTTTTATTTTATTGTGCCCTTTATCTTAAACAGAATATGTAATATAGTAGAGACAAAAGCATTTATGTCTTCGCCCATAAACATGCCGTTATTACAGTTATTAGAACATTTGTTAGTTCACTTCTAATTTTTAGTGGATTAGCTTAACAGAAAATGAGAGAGTATCTACCTACATATGCGATAATAAATTGTCATGCTTTGGAAAGTATGAATTATTTGCCTCTAAAGTAAAAGAAATTGAAAAGTTTACTGTTTTTCACTATATGTTCATTATAAACGACGGTGATACTTTTAAAACAAAATTGGAAGCAAGAAGATGTTCAGTTAGAATAAATACTTTCACATTGAATTGAAGAGAAAAAATTGAAGTTTACTGTCTTATCTGGTAAAATATTCACAGACCAAAAGACATATTTGAAATTTATCAATTTCCTGTATAATCTATTGCTTAAAGTAATATCAATAGGGAAACCAATATTGATTATCGGATAACTTTCAAGGGGGACAACCTACTCTGATAAGCCAGTCAAATATAATAAAAGCTGGGAAATTGCCTATTAAACGATATTTGGCTACATGGTCCCCACAAAGCTCTACAGACTTTTATATTAAGAAAATAAGGAAAGTAAAGAGCAAGAATTTGATTGTTTTGCATCTGCATGAAAATAAATAAAATAGGCCTATTTGTAATATTAGAACAAGGCAATAGAAAACAGAAACCTGTATAACTAGAGATAGACCATAACATTTTCATTGAAATACATTAAATAAAGTCTAGAAATTGATTTCCAAGTCCTTGAAATGAACAAAAATGATTCCACAAATATGCAATATATTAATGGATCGCGATAATTTTATTTTAACGGTACTTGGTAAAATCCAAAACCAGGTAAAGCAGGTGTATTTACGATAAGTGGTGTTAATTTGTAGTAGTATTATTAACTCTAGATATGATTCAGTAATCCATAACAGATTTGTAGTCAAGTGGATAGTGTGTTGGATTTTTATTCTTTTTATGTTTGTATGCTGTAGGTTCGAGTCCTTCTTTTTAAAATGATTTTACTAATTCTATTTTGCAGGTCTTTTTTATATCGTCTTTTGTATTTATTTTTTCTTTCATTCTTGCAAGAATTTTCTCTATTCATTCTGCAATGTTAATAGATTTAATATAGATTCTAATATGAAATCCTCTGAAAAATATAAGAACTTAGTATAAGTGCACGAGAAAATCATGATACAAATAGTTTTACCTGTATTCTTCTCCAGGTAAAAAACATGTTAGAAAAAGTTTTTTTTAAAAAGTATCCCGTCCTGTATCCGAACCAGCACCATAAGCTTACAAATCGTACGTGTTAACCACTAGACCACGCCGCTTCTTACATAGGTTTTGCGATACAAGATATTTGTCATGTAATGTGTCCAACCGATTTCCTACTTCATTGTTATTGGTTGATCCGGTATTAGTAAATAAAGGCCACAGTTATCGAGTTTTGTTAATATGATTGTTTCACTAATATCGATAACAGAAATTTTAATATTTAATTCAAAGTTGTGATCCGCAAAGAATGTCAACTCTTGCCTTGGGCTAGTTTTTTTTTAAAGCAGAGATATTTATTAGTTTACTTCCCTTGCAATTACACAATAGAGTAGAAAACGAAAACGGTTTAAGACACAATATTATACATTTGTGCACAACAAAATCGTTTAGGATTTATTAATATGTGTTTGATTTACCCCTGAAACACTGGTTCCTATGATTTTGTCAAGTTGAACTTACTTATGGTAAAAATTAACTTTTAACAAGCCGATAATAAAATGAAATACCAGTAAGTATTTTATAGTGCAGATAATACAGTTTGGCTTGTATCAAAATGTCACAATAGAAGCACTTTTGTAATACAGAACACATGGTAGGATTAGTAAAGGTGCAATTATATTGATCTCTTTTTCCTATGCCTAGTTTAACACTAAAAACATTCCGTGGACACTTTCACCTCTTAATTATAAGACAATACCGTCTGAGCTTTCTTACCTGCAAAGGCAATGTAAGGGGAATATGTCTGTTTGGTTCAGAGTTATTTGATCGGTAATTGTAGCTTCCACTTATGTACCACCTTAAAATAAAAGCGGTAGTAGACCTTAATGTCCTATCTGGAAATTAACGAGAGGATCAACGGCAATGTTTACGACAAACTAAATATGTTTGTATATTGATTCTTTAACATTTGTTAAAATAATAAATAAATTACCACAGAGACTCATTATCCATGCAAACTTCACAACTTTTATCTTGAAAGTACGTAATTCTGAGTATTTTAATGTTTTCGGCTTTTCTGTACTCGTATTGAAATGTCATGCGTAATCTAAGAAAATGGATTATGGTAACTGATGATTTTTAGAATATAGCTGGGCTCAAGGTAACTTTGATTTGTAATACCTATTTTTCCGTTTCCATTGATATGTTCGACTTGGTTATTATACATTATCACTACAGTCTAAAACGGTTCATGTTTCAGTAGTAAATAGTGATACTTTTATGTAAAATAATGTTAAGGCATCGCCACAGTCACAACTCAGTATCAGTTCATATTTTCAGGCCGAGTATTTTTCTCTTGACAATTGCACTAAAGCCTTAACAGCTTAAGAAGCATATGGTGATTTATTGTACATATGCTGCTTGTAAAATGTTTGAGTCTCGTTTAGACCGAACGTTTACCCCAAAATATTGAAATTTTGTGTGCAGTCAAACTCCAATATAAAAAATATTACAAAGACAAAATTAAGTTAATTTCATAGTACAATATGTATACCGCAAACTGTTATGGATTTTTGTCGAAATTGTTCCTGGTTATTGCATTAGACACAAAAAGACAACCCCATGTAAATTTAATTTAAAATGTTGTTTGTGCATGCATTACTGACCACAGGTAGCCAGGTAAACCTATATACATAATCCTATAATATCACCTGTTTATATACATGTAAATTATGTGTGAACAGATAACACAAATTGGATATTAAATTGATGGTGTTTGGATTTTTGTGTATAATTTAGTAATCTTGTAAAATTTCAAAATAATTTCTGAAGACTTTATTCTTCACAGTCTGCTTTACAATTGGCTGTAATTATCTTTGAAATGTATTGAATATATATTGAGTTTGACTGCACGTAAAATTGCAAAATTTTATCATAGAAAAATATCAAATAAAGGCATAATACAGGTAGTGAAATGCACATCCTTTTACTTGCATATGTTAAAACATAATTATGACAAATTTTATGACTGCTTAGTCATCTTTTATTTTTATGAAATTTTGCATGTAAAACTTTGAGTCAAATGGCCGCCACTGTAGGCGATGCCTTAACTTGGGAACGAACATCGTGATCTATATATCTAAATGTGGAAATCAAATGCACTCAGTCCCACTAAGACAGGTTTAAGCGTTTCTTAAACAAAAGATCAATTCCGAAGGGCCATCATGTAAAACAGTGCTTAAACGTTTGCTTGTATGTCAGAGACATTGAAAGATACACTAATTTTGCCACCTCATTTTAGGTTAACCTTACTTGAACTGAACTGCTCCAATAACATTTTGTTCGATTATAACACAGGGCGCTTAAAGCTCTATCAATAGATATATACATTATTATATCCCACCCACCTAATATACTATGAAATATTTGGCAAGTAAATGGCGTATTTTCAGTCATTTATACCAGCTGATAACGTGAACAGCATGTCAATAATCGATGTAAACAAACTTTCAGATGAAAGAAAAACGTTCACCCTATGTAAGCTGAGCACAACTAGCGAAAAAGATATTTTAAAGTCGATCAATTTACCAGATAACTAACACTATCAAAATCGTTGTTCTGCTAGTCCGTCATACCTTATCCAGCTTCCGGTTATAAAATTCGAGGTAAATTACATTGAAAAAAATCGCCATTAACAATTATTACCAAACAACAATCGTCTGGTTAATGTGCAACCATAGTGCAAAGAGCTACAATAAAAAATGTATGTTATACTTCTTTGCACAGTGATGGCTACGGTGTTTCGATAGGGCCAGCGCTTGCTCCCTGTGAGCGCGAAGCTCGAAGGGACGACAATACGATGGCGAAGCGCGACAGTACGATGGCGAAGCGCAATAGTACGATGATGACAACACGACACTGCGTCAAAGGGCAAGTGCTTGCTCCCTGTGAACGCGAAGCGCGAAGGTACGACAATACAATGGCGAAGCGCGATGGTACTATGGTGACAGTCCGTCGTATTGTCGCGCTTCACCATCGTAGTGTCGCGCTTTGCCATCGCACTGTCGCGCTTAACCATCGTAGTGTCACCATCGTACTGTCGCACTTCGCCATCGTACTGTCGCGTTTCACTATCTTTTCTCTGTTTACTTAAGGACCGACTTTAATTGAACTCTGTATTGTATAGTATTGTCAAATCTGTCCTATGCTCAAATACGGCTATAGTATTATTGAAATGAAAATCACCAGACCTGATATTAACTGCCCGGCAGAGTGTCATGCAAATCAATATCATCTGCCATTATGATATTAAAGAAATGTCATACCTTATTATTGTTTGTAATGACGTATTATTCCAAAATAGGCTCCGCTGGTTGGCCTATGGCTATTTTACATTGTTTACGTGAGGGATAATAAAAAGGAATATCACCCGACCGTGTATCATTTATGAATGAAATTACATTTTATTCAAAATTAACCTCTCTGTTGAAAAATAAAATTGGGTTATTATAACAGTAGCTTGATCTGGGATGCAGTATTCGGCTCAATTGGACTTTGCCAGATCGGATCTCCCCTTGGAAAATCCACGAGAGCCAATACAAAGTCCCAAATCTAGCTACTATTATAATGATCCTTTTATTATATACCGTTTTTTTATGTGCGCTATCTATAGGAATGTGTCGGGTCATGCATATTAATGAAAATAGTTCGGCAGCATACAATACGGAATGTACAATACGGAACTTAAAAGGTACAATACGGAATTTTTGTCTGTCTGTTCATATTTAATTGTGAAATACAAGCCGATTTTTTACAGAATTTATATAGATATATAATATATTTACATGTAATTAATTGTTTTGTGAGAACATGTTGTTTAATCGGCTAATATATATTTCAAATTATATCAAGTATTTATCTGCCGGCTTCTTTTGTAGATCATTTAAGAGGTCTATAACAATTACGGGATTCGACCCGTTCGCTCGTTTGCTAGTCCAATGCTCTAACCACTAAGTCAAAGAATCGACACACTTACGCAGTTGTCTGAGATTAAATTTAAACGTAAAAGCCATCGTAAATATCATTATCACTTGTCTGTTTCAAGTAAAAAATTTCGACCAGTTTTACATATCTTGAAAATTGATATAGACATCACTTTGCTGTAAAATTTTAGCATTCAATTTTACACAGGTCTTAAGCCATTTCTGAAAGTTATAAAAACTTGCATACTCTTCTGTCTAAGTGGAGAAATATAAAGACCACATAATTCTTCCAAGTAAATTATTAATTCGCTAATGAAAATTTCCGTAAAGTAACATGGAACATATATGACAAAGTTGTATTTTAGAAAATAACCCAGTTAAATGTTCATGGTATATTTTGTAACGTTTCCGGGCGTGTCAGAAATAAGATTAACAGTTTAAACATTTTTAAAGGCAGTTTTTAAGTACAGTAAACCTCGCTTATAAGGAACAGCTTTGGACCTCTTAAAATTGTTCCTTATAATCGAGGTTCCTTATATCCGTATAGCGAACCAGTTCCTTGTAACCGAGGTTTGTAGAACGAACACAATTTGTATAGCGAACACTATTTGACTGTCGTTTGAAAAGGGCTATGTGTTTACACTCCGAGCCGATCATGAATCTTTATGTGAGAAAATTGTGAGTCTAGTAGCAGTACCGGTCCTTTTCTAGAGAAATGGTAAGGTAAACTGCCTGCATGTATAAGACTGAAATAGTGTTGAAACACGGCGTTAAACCTGAACTAAGCCAAAATGTACATCGGCAAAAATGACCATAGTTTGTGTTTATTTTTATCGGTTATTCTTGTCTTTATTTTTTGAGATGTTGCAGTTTCTCCCCTAACCTTGCTCGAGAATAGGCATTAATACTAATATAAAATAAATTTCCATGTATATGTACAAGGGAAATATCGTATAGAACTCAAATCTACACAAGGAGAAAATAGCAAAATCAAAACAAGAGCTCGTAGAACACAAAATGCCCCATTGATGCATTCAGTAACTGCACAAGGAACATAAATTATTTGGTCACTGTGCACAAAAGTTCTACTGTTTTTGGACAAAGTGTCCTTGATCTTTGAGAGGGCATCTGCTGGTCATGATAAACCTTTCTAACAAGTTTCTTGATCCAAGGCCCAAGCATTTCTAAGTTATCGTCCAGACACATTTTAAATGTTTAAAGTCACTGTGACCTTGACCTTTCACCTACTGACCTCAAAATTAATTAGGGTCATGAACTGGTCATTATCAACCACCCTATTAAGTTTCGTGCTCCTAGGCCAAGGCGTTCTTAAGTTATCGTATGGAAATGGTTTTACTGTTCCAGGTCCCTGTGTTCTTGACAATTGGCCTACTGATCTCAAAATCAATGGGAGTCATCTACTGGTCATGTCCAACCACCCTATCAGCTTTCGTTATCCTAGGCCAAAGCATTCTTGAGTTATCATCCGGAAACCGTTAAAATGTTTATAGTCACTGCGACCTTGACCTTTGATCTCTTGACCTCAAAATCAATAAGGGTCATCTGCGGGTCATGATCAACTATCCTATGAACTCTCATGATCCTAGGCCCAAACATTTTTGCGTTATCATCCGGAAACCGTTTAACTGTTCTGGGTCACTGTGACCTTCACCTTTAATCTGCTGACCTCAAAATCAATAGGGATCATCTGCTGGTTATGACCAACCACCCTATTAACCAGACCTGGGGTAATTAAAAATGTAATTGTAATTAATTGCAATTAAATTACATTTACCAAGTAATTGGATGTAATTTGTAATTGGGTCATTTATCAATTACATGTAATTGTAATTTAATTAATTACAGAACAGTTTTAGGGTGTAATTGACAATTACATTTCAATTACTTTCCAATTACATGGCACGTGCTAATCCAGTTTGTTGAACAAATAGTATATATAATTTGTTCAACAAACTGGATTATTATTTTATGTTTATTACCAGTGACACTTCACTTTAACATGCTAATATGCATTTCATAGCTGTGAAAAATAACAATAGAATATTATGGTAGGTGTTAACCCCTTGGACATAGCTCCTTTGTTCTGATATTTGGTTTCATTAGAACCAACTGGTAATCTTTGATGATGTTTGTCACTATGTTTTTGGAGAAAATGATCAAATTAGGATTTGAAATTGTTATTTGCATAATTATTATTTAGATTTTTATTGGAGCAAAAATTGAAATGCTTAGCATTTAGTTTAATCATTTTTTATCTGTGATAAAATTTGTTGTATTAAATGATATAAACAACATAGCATTTCACAGTTCTAACAAGATAAAAAATTTAATTATTATTGTAGACATTATGAGTATTCTACAGTTTTAGTGACATAGTTATTCTAAGGATGACTCCTGAATGTTTTACAACTTATTTTCAATGTGGTCCTTTGGATAACTTGTAGTGTCAAGGATAAAAACTTAAAATATATGTTTAAAATGTAAATGATTAAATACTGAACTAGACTAGTTAAATTTGAAACATATTGCAGAACCATGATCCTATAAACTTCAGAGAAATTCAAACCTCAGAGAAATACCTGACTTTACATGCATCTTCTCTAACCGAATTCTGCTAGACGATGTATTAACTATTAATTAGGACTGACTTGTAGCTCCTTTTGCAATAATATTAAAGACAGAGTAATGTTCTCCCGCAAACACAGATTTTAATTTGAGCTTAAATTCAATTTTGAAATAATTGAAATCAGTTTACATGTGGATTATCATGTTTGTGTAGTACAAAGTAAAGAACTTTGCTGCAGTGTTCATGTAAGAAGCTCCACATTTGGTATTGTAATTGAATGTAATTAATTACAATTTCCAATGTAATTGTAATTTAATTAATTACATTGTTAAAATTCATGTAATGGTAATTGTAATTTAATTGGACATTTCTCAATGTAATTGTAATTTAATTAATTACATTTTAAAGTAATTGACCCCAGGTCTGCTATTAACGTTCCTAAGCCCAAGCGTTCTTCAGTTATTATCCGTAAATTTATTGATCTACATATCGACCGACAGATCGGCCGACCGACCGGCATCTGCAAAACAATATAACCCTCCTTCTTCGAAGGTAGGCATAACAATACATACGGATTAAAATGCAAGTTATACCTTTATAGTTTTGCTATTGTCCATTTTAGCACCTGCTATAATGTTTACAATTGCAAAATTAGTAAACTGGACTGTTTGCCATTGTTAATCACACGTAATTAGCATTTTTATTCAGGATAGTATGAGACAATAATGACCTTTATTAATATCCTAAAGTATATATATATATATAATCATAATCATCAGGGGAGACATACATGTATGATATATATGATAAGTAACGGTAGGTAGGGAGAAATACAGATAGAGGAAACCCATTGGGTATTTTTCCTTGCACTGTTGTTGCAGGTTAATCAAGATCTACACTGGTCTAAATGGCAGAACTAATTGTGCCAAACAAAACAAGGGTCAAAGCAATACCATAGTATAATTACTACTATTGGGGAGCTAAATAAAGGGAAATAATTCATACAAGCATAATACGCTAATCAAAACACAGTTACTCATCTTTCTTGTTTGTAATACCTACTTCTTATAACCTTAATAAAGAACAAAATATAAAAGATACCAGATCGGCATAAGAGGCTATGCCAAAAAAAGGGGGGAGAAGGGACAGAAACAAAGTAGGGGTTGGTAGTGCAGCACTGGGGAGATTCAAAAACGAGCTGTACAGAGAAAAGATAAATTGTGTAGTGAAAGCAGAGATAAACAAACACTCCATTCACATTGAATTTGTTTAATTTGTTTTCTTTTTTGGCGTTAAAATGTTCAAGTTCCAGTAGCATTTCCATTTGTGTTTTGAACAGTTGAAAGCTTGGAACTATGTTAACTTTCTAGTTCGACATTGATATATATATAATAAATTTCGCATTCAGTAATACATTCATTGATGCAATGCTAATAAAAAACGCGTGTATAAAGTCGACTGGTATCCGTTTTCACTCTTCGAATCATTAACGTAAGTCTCAGACGCCGGGAACCAGACTGTGTAATTGAATCGCCGCGTCCGTTTCATAATACGCTAATATTAGGGTGTCAACTTGGTTAATGCATCATTTCTTATTTAAATTCTTATCAGCTGTTGTAGGCGTTTATAATAACAAACATTTCGTAAGCTTTATACAAATGTTAAAAAGTTAAATTAATCCATTCATCTTAATAGTCGGTATTGCAATGATTCCATTAGAGTCTAAGTCCGCTAAGTTATTAAAGCACCTTTTTTACAGTAAATTACTTTTACTAAATTGGAATTAGTTTTGATACTATCAGATGGTTCGTGTGCCATTCACGATAAAAGTCTTTGTTTCTTTTCTTGTCCTGCTTATTCTATTTCTTACTCTCCTTCTTTATCACTGTCTATTCAGTAACTGAGCTTGCCCTGGCTTAGTTTTGCCCCCACCACTTCTAGAAATCGTCTTGCAGTATTCAAAGGATACTTCAGAATTTTGTATTACTTGTTTCCATTTGACAATGGTTAGTCACTTATGGTTTATTGTCATTACTCCTGGCGGTATCCTAATGAGGCTGGAGACACATCTTGCATCTGCATCTGTTTGAACCTCGAATGATCTGATATAGTTGCCCCTCGCACTTTTTGCTTTCGCTGTACATGATTTGGTGTTTGTGCTTATGCTGTAACACGTTTTCCGTCTTTTGTGTATATTATAACATACTTCATACATATAATACAGTACACTATAACCATTAGCCCTTACGGAGAGTGCATCCGAATCATCACTTTACACTATCAACGTCATCTTTGTCCAGAATCTTGTATGATGCTTTTTCCAAGTTACTTTTTACCTCTGGTTATACATAATACTTATGAATGCTGGTGATATTCACAAAAATCCTGGAGCATCTCCCAGTCATTCTTCTGTCTCTTCAGTCTCCTCATGTTCTGGTATTTCCGATATTTTGAGTCTAAGTAACAACTTATCTTTCGTTCATTATAATGTTCAAAGCATCTACAACAAGATCAATATCCTTGCGTCTGAGCTGATCGACTTTGATATTTTAGTTTTCACTGAAACCTCGTTAAATGATTCCATCTCAAAGATGACCTTCTTATACATTCTTACCATCCACCGATTCACAGAGACAGATTTGGGGATAGTTATGGCGGAGTGGTGATTTATGTTAAGGATTACATCCACTTCGAACGTAGACCCGACCTCGAACCCAATCGATTGGAATGCCTTTGAATTGAACTCTCTCTTCGCAACAACAAACGGATACTTTTCGGAATCTTCTACCGTCCCCCAGGTTCTGACTCTGTCTACAACACTCTTTTAGATGATTAATTTTCTTGCTGTCGATACCGGTATTCATGACATAATCGGAACAGGTGATTTCAACTGGAATATTATGGACCAACGCTCCAATTTGAAAATTGCCTCACTTTGTCAAGAAAATAATTTCACCTAATTGTTCTAAGAGTCAACGCATTTTACAGAGAACTCAAGCTCTATACTGACCTCTTCTTTGTTTCTAATCCAAGATCTGTTGTACCTTCCGGTGTCGGTGATCATAACCTTATACAGGAGCTCAGATAACATTGCCCCACGTACTGTATTCTTAAATCCTGTAAACCTAAGCCAATTACGTTTACAAGGCTTATTTGGATGTACGATCAATGCAACTTTGACTCTTGCGACGAAGTCTTTCGTCAGCAGATTGGGAATCTTGTTCCAACGCAGATATCAATGCGTACGCTTCTAACATTACAGACACAATTTTATCGATATGTAAAAACCTTATTCCAAATAAAACCGTTACTGTACGTCCTAGAGATGTCCCATAGATTACAAGCGCAATACAACGGAGTATTCGGAGGCGTAAACGTGTATACAAAAAAGCAAAACTGTCGGGATCTGACGAGCACTGGTCTAAAATTCGAAGGATCCGTAATGAGACTATACGTTCCATCAAGCAAGCCAAATCCACGTACTACATTAATCTCGTAGACTTAAAACCTGCACATCCTCTTCAAAAGACTGGTGGAATACATTGAAGCCTTTCATAACTAAAGGTTTTTCTGTTTCAATCCCACCCCTTATCGATCCTGTCACGAATATGCCAACCACAAGTGATGAAGAAAAGGCTGACCTTTTAAATACGTACTTTGTATTGTAAATCATACTCAACTAAATGATGACGGTAAAACTCCACCGTATTCAACCGTCCCTCCAATTGAACGCCAGCTATCATCTGTGACTCTTATCCAGACTGAAGTTGAGGATGCTCTCAGAAACTTGCAGATAGGCAAGGCTGAATTAGTAACCGTATACTGTGCGAGGCCTCTCGGCAACTTTCTCCAGGCCCTCTCTGTTCTTTATTCAACTATTCCCTGCACTCAGCAAATGTTCCTCTGTCCTGGAAAGATGGAAACGTGTGTGCTGTTTTCAAGAAAGGCGACTTCTTTCTCCCAAACAACTATCGGCCTATATCATTTCTCAGCTGTGTAGAAAAGGTATATGAAAAAAAGTTTTATTTAAACATATTTATAATCACCTTCATGACACAAATTTTCTCACCCCGGTGCAGTCTGGTTTCTTACTCGGCCAGTCCACTGTCAGTCAGTTGACCTTTCTCAACAATACATTTTGCAAAGTTCTAGATGAAGGGCTTCAGGTAAGGGCTGTCGTTTTTGACATCAGAGAAGCTTTTGACAAGGTTTGGCACAAAGGTCTTCTTGTAAAACTACAAAATGCAGGTATTACTGGATCTTTACCCGAATCGATTTCAAACTATCTTTTCAATAAACGTCAACGGGCTATCCTTCTTGGGACCTGTTCTACTCGGAAAGATATTGGCGCTGGTGTCCCCCAAGGATCTATTCTTGGGTCTCTTCTGTTTCTGATTTTTATTAATGACATTGTAGTTGACATTGGCCGTCAGATCAGTTTGTTTGCTGATGTTACTAGCCTTTATATTATTGTTGACCAGCCTGAACAGACAACTCAGTTACTACAGACGGACATACGGAAAATATCCAGATGGGCCGATAAATGGTTAATATAACCCTGCAAAATCTGAATCTTTACTGTTTCCTCGCAAAGCAAATCAACATTTACATCTACCTCTCTTTATGGCAGGACTCCAGATTCCTGAGGTTTCCTATCATCAACATCTTGGTGTCACTCTGTCAAATGATTGTAAATGGCATCATCATATCAACTACATAACATGCAAGGCTTGAAAAAGTGTTCATGTTATGCGCAAGCTGAAAATGGTCTTAGATCGAAGATCTCTTGAAACGATATACCGTTCATTTAATATACGACCGATTTTGGAATATGCAGATGTAATCTGGAACAACTGCACAAGATACGAAAAGGAACAACTTGACAAAATTTTAAATGAGTGTGCTAGAATCGTAACTGGAGCCAATAAGCTAGTATCACTGCATGACTTAAGAGGTGAATTGGAGGTCGCTTGAAGATAGAAGGCGCGATCACAGAATTATCATGTTTTTCCAAATGTGCAGTGGCACCGCTCCTTTGTATCTGATCAGTCTTGTCTCGCCTGTCGTTAATTCAGTTTCCAACTACAGCCTTTGCAATTCCGGTGATCTCCGCTCGGTGGCATCTCGCACTTCACAATACTTCAATTCCTTTCTTCCTTTGACTGTGCGCGAATGGAACGATCTTTCGGATGACATCAAAAATGCACCGTCGCTTAGTGTGTTAAAGAGGCGTCTTTAGGCCGACCAACGTCAAACTCCCTCTTATTATTACTGTGGAAGTAGGAAAGCATAAATTCTTCATGCTAGACTTCGTATGAAATGCAGTGGTCTTAATTACCATCTGTTCTTACGAAATATTGTTAACTCTCTGCTTTGTTATTGCGGACAACAAGAGACCAGTTCACATTTTTTGCTTGAATGTAGACTGTATTACCTTCCTCGGCATGTAATTCTAACTTCTGTTGGTAATTTCACTCAGTCTATCACTGTTTACGCCTTACTTTAAGGTGATACTTCTCTGTCAGATACTGACAGCAGACAAATCTTTACAGCTGTCCAACAATTTATCCTTGGAAGCCATAGGTTTACTTGACTTGTGATCTGACCCCAATACTGTTTTACACTGTCATTATCTCCAGACAACAAGACTGTTATGTATAAAAAGCTAGGGGTGGTTTGGGGCAGCAGAACATTTCGTCTGCATATTTTCTTCCTTCCCTTTTCATTCTAGTGAATATAGTTTTTCTATGTACTATTTCATACTGTAACCTTTATGGTTACCTAATTTTGCTAAAATATTCTAAATACTAAAAGAGCAATGCACTAATACTTTTATTTCAACTTTACCTTCCATTTTTGTGCATTTTGTTGTTTTTACCTCTTTTTTTTTTTTTTTTTTGGTTTTTGCATTTTGCTTTTTCCTTTTCATGAATAAATATCCTATGGCTTGTGTTGTTTTGTCTGTCTGTGAATGAATGTATCTTGTGTTACATTTGCAATAAAATGTTCTTAAATTAATAGTCGGTAGATTGTACAATATTTAAAAATGTAGCGACTGATCACCGCCACCCCGTGTACAAACAATGAAAGCATCCAATTCAAAACGCGAGGTTTTTGTGTAGTGTGTATACGGCTGCAGAATATACAGAGTCTCTGGTGTTGATGGAAAGGATTGTTTACTTAGAGGCAGCTTGGTAAGAAAACGCTTTATGAAGGTTTTTTTCGTAAGATGTTCGCAATTATCATAAAATATATTAAATCACAGTGTACACGTTCAAATTCACTTACTGTAAAATGGGGTATGAGGAAATTCAGGTTTCTAGTGTGGGTCAGGTGATCATGATCAACAAAAACTAGCTGGTCTTGTATTTTATAAAGTAATATTACTGAGTTATACTGGGTGCCTACCAGTCACCGGACAGGAATATATACCGGGCAAACTATATTTCTAAAATTAATGGAATTTTAATTCTCTCCATGCATATGATATGGAATTATCTTTCAAACTTTCATATCTGCGAAACATACATCGACCAACGATTAGAATATATGATTAATGATTAAAATGTACATATTATTTGCATAATTTGCATATATAATTGTAAGGTGCAGTAGGAGATGATTCCCCGACCCCTACTTCACCTATGAACGGGGAGAAAAAATGGGTCACCTTTAGGTGGCTGGAAAAAAATAAAAAAAGACTAGCTGGTCTTAAATTTTATAAAGGAATATTAGTGAGTTATACTGGGTGCCTACCAGTCACCGGACAGGAATATATACGTGACAAACGTAATTACGGCTTAAATTCGATTATTTCGCTGTAATCGGCTAATCAAAAACATAAAGCATTTTTAGACTTAGAAAATCATGGGTAGGACAATATTTCTATTATACAAAAAAATCAGATGAGCGTCAGCACCCGCAAGGCGGTGCTCTTGTTTGTGCATACCTGGGGTTGGGTAAGGGGCATTTGTCACCAACAGCTTTTGTCAAAGACAGCTCTTGTTTTATTCATTTTAGACCTTGTGTTATATTCATTTTGTACATAAGTATTTGTTTTGGTATTTTTAAAATAAATAGATTAAAATATGTGTTGAAATTTTCAGTGATTGTTGCATGTTTTTCAAAATGGTATTAAGTGAAATTTGTTCGTATGTACGAACAATATTCCAAATACGAGCCTGGATTTGATTATGAGAAATGAAAAAAAAATACAATTTGGAAATTTGTTCGTTCGTACCATATGGAAAAATAAGACCTATCGTGAAAATCACCACAAAAGCCGATAATACGTTTGGCCAGGTAAATCGACTGTCGAGACTGTACGCTAGTTTTCGGCTTACTCCGTATTTCAGGCCGATGTCTAACCCTTCTTCGCCAATGTACCGTTACATTAAGGTATAGGTCCATGCTTCGGAGAAAAAAGTTCAAACGTCATCAAATCATAGAAAGAAAGCATTGCTTTACAGGAAAATATAACAGCATATAAAACATTTATATTATTGTACAAAACCCTTGTCAATTTATTCATATATGTATTGAATTCCGGAAAGGGACTACCTGAAGGGGCCACACTTCTGGACAGTCCAGCGCCTTTAAAACTCACCATTTTTAAATAAGTTGTTACATGTCTTCGTTTTGATGCATTTGCAACATCGTGCGAGTGTTTAAACTTTACTTAACTAGGTAAAACATCGTTTTGACTATTGTTTACATTTATTTCTTTACAAATGGCATTCTTATTTCAAGGGGGACAACTCATTTAGAATATTTTAAGTATCCAACTCCATGGGACAGAACAGTAAAACATGTATTGGACAGATAGGTTGTGTGTCAAGATGCTGTGTACTCGCTAAAACAATCTGTTGTTTTGTGATATACTGCTAAACTTTAATACTTTTGATCATACAGATTTAGGGATATTGTTAAGTCTAATTTACAGTGATTACAAAAAGATTAGAAAAATAGAAACCTAAATGGCTATTGGTGGTTTAATCAGAATACCATTTATAACGGTATTCTCAACAAACACATTATTATAAAACCAAACAACGACATTTCAAAAGTAATTTCTACTTTCTTACTATCAGATGGAAATTCGCTTTTATAATACTTTCTTTGATGTTCATGATTATGAAATAAAGATTTTAAGTAGTTTTTATGTAATCAAATAACTGCACATTTATTATTATGTCGTGAGCGGTGTCCAACTAGCTTAGAATTTTATGCCAGCTCGAAGATCGATCCTAAGCTACACCTGAAGATAGAAAAACGTCAAATTGCAAAATAACTTTTAATTTCGGGCCAGCTCAATGATCGAAATTTATAATATTCCAAAAGCCAAATTTCGATCTCGTATTGAATGAACCTGTTCCAAGATTGATATTGAAATGAAAAAAAGTCAAATATCGAGCAAGCAATTAGTGTCAAGCCATCTCGAAAATCGTACTTTCAATTTTGAAAAGCTGAATTTCAGTATAATGCTGAAACTGCGTCTGCTCAAGATTCAAACATTAAAAATCGTGCAAGATCGGAAATATCGAAATTCAAGTTTTTATGCCCCGGCATCTACTGATGCGGGAGGCATATAGTGATTATCTTGTTCGTTCGTTCGTTCGTCCGTCCGTCTGTTCGTTCGTTTGTTCGTTCGTTCGTCCGTCCGTCCGTCCGTCTGTACGTCCGTCCGTCCGACCGTACGAGGTTAACCAAATGGGACCGTTTCGTCTAGCATCAATACCCCTTACTAGAATGACCTGATACTAATGCAGATGTAACCTGTGACCATTCCTTATCTTCAGACATCACCTGACCTCAGTTTGACCTTGACCTTGAACTTGACCTCGTTTTGGACTTAGGTTGCTTTATATCGACGAGGATGCCACCGGGGGCATCAAGCGTTTATTGAATTCAGTTCCTTGTTAAAAAAATCTAAATAGATTATTCTCGGTATTATATTTCAAGCATGCTCGAATTTTCAAAGCAATCGAATTTAAAACTGGTATTGAATGTGAAACTATCTTTTACACATCCAACTTCCGGGAAAACCAAGTACTGGTGTCATATGAGAAGTCATGGTCGTGACCCCTTTCACGGATGCTCGAACCCACGACTGCTTGGTTGAGCGGCCGACACATTATTCATTGGACGACCGCTCCCCTCAAAATATTTGAATTTCGGTCACCCTGCTGGATCTAATTTAAATTCTACCTCGAAATTCGATGAATTCTTTTATTTTAATTTCGATTTCCGAGTATGTGCGAATTTCACTGTAAGCGAAATTAAACATCATCCTTTCAAAACTTGAATTTTGATTTTCTCCTTCAAACTAGCCCAAAATATGCCGCCTAAAATTTCAACGTTTCTTTTTTAAATTTTGAACTTCGATCCTCAAGCTGTTTAAAATTGACTATTGGCTGTAAACAAATCATATTATGGAGCGTCCACTAATTTATAAATCCGTAGATGTGTGCTGTTTAGCGGGTGAGAATATATCAGTCTTTACCGTTAAAGAGCTTAAATTCCTTAAGAATTGACGGAAACAAACGAGAATGTTCGAGTCTTTCCGATAAGGAAAAAAAACCTATACTCATCTGCAAAATGCTTAAAAAAGATCATTTTCTTCTTCACATAGAAAACTGAAATTAGTATGAAACAATAGCTAAATGAATATAGATTACTAAGTCGTCTGCAAAGGTCTTTAAGCACACATAAGAGTCTATTTATTCTTTTTTAAACAGAAGAAATTTCAGCAAATTATCCATATTCTACTATATTTCTAATTGTAGATAGACAGACATAAAGTATACGCAAGAAAAGACCATTTTCTTTTAAATTCATTTCTAAAATAAAATATTCACAAGAAAGACAATGCATTGAATATTATCACATCGTTTGCAAAGCTAAAATAGCTATAATACTTTTCCCAGGAATATAAATAAAGTAAAGGGCTCCTTCTTTGCACTATATAAAATATTTTCACTCGTGTGAAAAATCGATGGGTCTAATTTTCCCATATGGAACAAATCTAGGCTGTTTTAAAAAAATGTCAGAACTGAAAATTAATCTCTTGCATACGGACCCTGGATTTGTTCGTACATACGAAAAAACTTCCAAGTTACATTTTTTCTTAAATTTAATTCTTTTTCTGTTCTCTCATTTGTTCGTACGTACGAACAAATCCAGGTTGTTCGTACATACGAACAAATGATTGTGAGAAATGAAAAAGAATTTTTAAATGCAATTTGGGAATTTGTTCGTACGTACGAACAAATCTGGGCTGTTCAAATAAAATGTCAGAATTGAAGTTTATCATTTGCATACAGACGCTGGATTTATTCGTACGTACGAACTAAATTCCAAATTGCATTTTGTTTAATTAACTCTTTTTCTGTTCTCTCATTTGTACCAATTGCACCAAAATGGCCTAAAATCGAAAGTCTCTAAATTTAGTAAAGAACATGTTTTCTTTCATCAAGTAGTATTGTATTATATATTCATTATAGAGGAAAATATCGGAGTCCGACATAACTGAAAACAATTTTAACATTATGGGTATGGGAAACTTTCAGTTTTTAATCAAATTTTTAAACATATCAAAAATTTTCGTTATGAGCACAACTGTCGACCACAATCAAAAAATTACCATAAATTCTAGGAAATAAGCTGGACCAATGGTCAAAATATTTTTGTGGTCCTTGAGTGTGCTCACTACTAAAACCATTCCCTTATGACCTAAATATGGTAAAAAAATGACCGTTTTTCAAAATTCTGCGATTTCAGCAATATTCAATGGCATGTTGTGAGCAAAATCATAAATTTATTTATAAAAACTAAATTCCTTGCAGTAGATAAACATTCTGGTAGTAAACAATATATAGTTGTTTTTTTTTTTATCAAATATCAGCCAATTTGAAAATTGTCAAAATTGCACAGGCCATATAAGGCTTTAGTGAACTTATTATGGGCTGTTCAAACAAAGTGTCAGAATTGAAAATTAATCTTTTGCATACAGTCCCTGGATTTGTTCGTTCGTGCGAATAAAAATCCAGATTGCAATTTTTTTTATTAAATTTCTTTTTCTTTTCTCACATTTTTTCGTACGTACGAACACATTCAGGCTGTTCCTACGTACGAACAAAGGATTATGGGAAATGAGAAATAAATTTTTAATGCAATTTGGAAATTTGTTCGTAGGTACGAACAAATCTGGGTTGTTCAAACAAAATGTCAGAACTGAAAATTAATAGTTTGCATACAGTCCCTGGATTTGTTCGGACGTACGAACAAAATTCCAAACTGCTTTAAAAATTCTTTTTCATTTCTCACAATCATTTGTTCGTACGTATGAACAACCTGCATTTGTTCGTTCGTACGAACAAATGAGAGAACTGAAAAAAGAATGATTTTATAAAAAAAAATGTTTGAACAAAATGTCAGTACTGAAAAATGATACGGAATATGGATTATCGTTTGTACGTAGGAACAATCAGGATTTGTTCGTACATACGAACAAAATTTCAAATTGCATTTTTTAAAAAGTCAATTCTTTTGCAGTTCTCTCATTTGTTCGTACGTACGAACAAATCCAGGCTGTTAGAAGTGGATGTCAGAACTGAAAAATAATACGGAATATGGATTATTGTTCTTACATACGAACAGTCAGGATTTGTTCGTACATACTAACAGTCAAGATTTGTTCGTACATACTAACAGTCATGATTTGTTCGTACGTGCGAACAAAATTCCAAATTGTATTTAAAAATGTGAGAATTGAACAAGAATTTGTAAATTTTATTTGGAATTTTGTTCGTACGTACGAACAAATTCTGATTTTCTGTTGCTGTGGTCTGCGATTTCTTCAATTATGCTGTGATTTTTACCGGTAAAAACTCCATATAAAGGATAAAAAGAGGGACAGACCGGAAGATCCTCTTATATTCCGGAAGAAGATCTTTCTAAATGAACATTTTAAACCATGGTTACTAAGTATGTGCAATGCAGATTTTAATGTAATTCTAGTTTTGAAACTTCAAATACAACTGATCCTTAAAAGATAGTCTCTTGTCCTATTCGTTCAGTCAGAAACTACCCTCACTCATCATGTCCAAACGAATTACACTATGATTGGAGCGTTCGCCCGTCTATTGAGCGATCACAGGCTTGGTGTCCGGTACGATCACTCCACCGTAAATAATATTTGTCAATAGGACAATTGTAAGTTACTGTGGAAGGAGTTCAGTGCTTGTGACAAAAATGTTAAAGGAAACGGAAATAAAACAAACAAACAACTATTATTACCTTTAAATTATATTAAACAAAATTTCGAAACGGAACCCAACAACTTCAAATAAATAGATTATTGCACTTATGTATTATATGTCCATTATTAATTTTGTGTTGGGTTTACGCCGTTTCTAAACAATCTTCCAAGTATGTCACGGCGGTCTGCGTACACAGCCTATCTATATTTTCTAATTAGTAGGCACATTCCGTAAGCAGTTGACAACTTTACAACTTCACGAAGCGCTGTCTATGGCAAGCCAGTTGTCCAATAATTACGTGAACCCTAGTTCAAGGTCGAAAAACTAGGATGAACGATCGATGAACTAGGTTTTTTGAACGTAAAACCAGGTTTTTCGAATACTAATCTATATTTTCGAGCGAAAACGAGGTTTTTCGAACGTAAAACTAGATTTTTCGAATACTAACCTATATTTTCGAGCGAAAACATAGGATAACGCCGTGAACCATAGCTCACGCTCGTAAATGTAGGTTCACGATTGTAAACCCCAGTTCACGGTCGTGAACAAAGGTTCATGTTCGTAAATTATGGTTTACGAGCGTGAACCGGGGTTTACGAGAGTAAACATTGGATAACGACCGAAACTCATAGTTCAATCGAGAAACCTAGTTTATCAAACGTAAACCATGGTTTACGGTCGATATGTAATAGTTATTGTTTGAGGAATAGGTCTGCGTTGTGTTTATAGACCTGTGAGGGATTTGTGAACCGAGCGAGCGTAGCTCAAAGGTCAAGGTCACATTTAGAAGTCAAAGATGTTTCTTGTCTGGCCCACAACTCTGCCATTCATCAAGGGATTTGAAAACCAGTTGACACAAACTATTACCATATTGGATAGATGTGTCACGTTTATGACCAAGACCTCTTAGGACAAGGCCAAAGTCACAAAATGATATGTGATTTTTTTGCGCATATAACTGTGGCATTCTGGGGCCGACTTCAGGGGCATTTGTCACCAATAGTGACAGCTCTCGTCTTTCTATAATTAATATAAGAAATTTTAAGTTTATATAGTTCCTTAATTTGCTACCTAAATATACATTGCCGTATTAAAAGTATTGATATAGATTCATCATTTAATTTACATTATCACAAGAAATGCTATAATAATATAAGGTGATCAGGCACACGCCTAAAAGACGAAACGAAATGTGCTGAAACAGTGCGCGCAGACCATCGAGTAGATATAAAAACCTTCAGTCTTCTTGACAATGAAAGTAATGAGTAAAACTAATTAATTCGAGGCCTCTGTCTTGATTGACATGGCAACGATTTGTATAAATATTATATAGTTTAAAGTCGTTCTGGTCCTCCACATCTGATTCACGTGAAGTTGTCAGATACTTGTGGACATAAATACAAGTATAGAATCAAGGAAACTGACAGTTTTACACGAATGAAAGACTGTCAGTTTGATAAAACTTTGTACAGTGCAAAGTATCTTATGATATTTAACCTTTAGCCTGTCCGTGCAGTCTGATCATGGTCTGCACTGTTCACTATTTAGTCAGTTCATTTTCAGTAAACACACCTTCAAATAATAAATGTCACTATCAAAATTGTATGATAGGCCAGTCCATTATAGAAATTTAGCAGGCGAAAGGTTAAAAGCATAAAATGTCAACTGTTAACTTGATATGAATTAACAACATTCAGCAAAATAAGAACATTTTTCAGAAACCAAGCAGTTACCCATCAAATACCACTACCTAAAACTGCCTTTAAATATGTTTAAACTGTCAGTCTTATTTCAGACACGTTTGGAATGTATCACGATCATTAAACTGGGCGGCTATTTTCTAAATTTATATTCCATGTTGATTGTACAGAAAAATCGTCACAATTTACAATAGCAGATTAAAAAATAACATAGAGGAAATTTGTGTTCTTTGAATTTATTGCAATTACATAATTGTAATTTTTTTTTCATTGTAAAATAAAATATATATTTTCGAGCGTGAACCTGTGTTTACGAACGTGAACTTGAGTTTACGAGCGTGAACTTAGGTTTACGTTCGATAAACCAGGTTTTTCAAATAATTTGTGTTCTTTGAATTTGTTGCAATTACATCATTGTCATTTTTTTTCATTGTAAAATAAAATGTCCCGTTTCATGAGGCGTTCTCCTCCTAGACAGACGAGTTTGTATTAACTTTTAGACAAGTATCAATACCTTTCGAATAGAACGTTAAAACTTTACAGTAAAGTAATGTTTAGATAAATTTTCAAGATATGTAAAACTGGTCGGAAATTTCTCACTAAAACGTACTTTTTTGAAACAAGTGATACTATATATACGGAACCAGTCACGCATTTACCTTAAATGACAGGCACGGGTTTCTCATGATTCTACTGCATTGTTTAAATTTAATCTCTGACAAGTGCGTAAGTGTGTCGACAATTTGGCTCAGTGGTTAGATTATTGGACTTTCATCCGAGCGACTCGGGTTCGATTTCTGCTACAGACACTTGAGATTTTTCGTCATTTTCGTGTAAACGGTAGAAACGGTTGTTATGGACCTGTTAAGTGGTCTATAAAGTGTTTTTAGACCTCATCGGAACAAGGAAGCCGGTAGGTAAATTAGGATTATGGAATCAACAATGAATTTCGGGCGTGAACATGAGTTTACGGTCATGAACCTATGTTTACAACCGTGAACCATAGTTTATTGACCTGAACCTATATTTTCGAGCGTGAACCTATGTTTACGAACGTGAACTTGGGTTTACGAGAGTGAACTTAGGTTTACGTTCGATAAACCAGGTTTTTGAAACGTAAAACCAGGTTTTTCAAATACTAACCTATTTTTTTCGAGCGAAAACATAGGATAATGTCGTTAACCATGGTTCACGCTCGTAAACGTAGGTTCACGTTCGTAAACCCAAGTTTACGGTCGTAAACATATGATAACGACTGAAATTCATAGTTCAATCGAGAAGTCTAGTTTATCGAACGTAAACCTGGGTTCACGAGCGTAAACTATGGTTTACGCCCGGTATCTGATGTTTTCACTCGAAAACATAGGTTAGTATTTGAAAAAAAAAAACTAGTTTTACGTTCAAAAAACCTAGCTTATCGATCGTTAATCCTAGTTTTTCGACCGTGATCCGGGGTTCACGTAATTATTGGATAATTGGCTTGCCATAGCTCTCGGGCTCAAACTAACATCTCCGGATTTCGGGGAAAACTGAATTTAACTATTTATGAAGCAGTTGAAACGGGCTTTAACTTAATATGGAAAATTATTTAATAACGCTTCAAACCGTAAAATAAATGCTGAAAAAAAATTCTAAAGACAATGTGAGCTTGGTTGGAAAACGCTGGAAGAAAGACGTAACGTTTTAAGTGTCCTTAAAGTGAATTCCTATAGTTTTTTTCCTTCATAGAAATTTTTTAAATTCACATATATGATAGGAAAATTTGTACTGAAAACAATGAACAAATAAAAACAATAGGTCAAAAGGCTTGTTTTTGTGAAAAATTGTTTTGAACACACCCACTGTGGCGGAAACTGCTAGCGATTTTTCAACATTTTCATAATTTTCTGCTTTTTTATAAATACCAACCAAAATATACATCAAGACAGCACAATAAGGTTTTTTTTCTTTTTACACATTTTATTATATACTTATTTGATATCATTGTCATATTTGTAATACTCTATCCTTACAATAATGGGTACAAATGGGGAAAAAATGTTGTTTCATATTTACTTTTGTGAACTTAAAATTGCTAAAAATGTATGGGTCACCAGGCTAAATTTTATGTTAAGACCGCAAGAATACAACACCTGTTCGGACGGAAAATGGCGCGAACCTGGCCAAATTGATTACATGTATGTCTGCTAGAAGTTAAAAATGTTTTTAAAATTCTTAATTCTTTCTATAATTGAATACTAAATAATCTGAAAGGTGATATTGTCTTATCAGTACTAAGTCAATTATCTTACATTATATGAACAACACTGTCTTTGTACCAAAATGCGATGTGAAAACACAACCACAAAAATAGCAAGATACCTGTCAGGCATGATACTTGTCAATACAACATAAACCAGTATCAACATTTGATTACTGATAAAACTTATCAAAAATGTTATTTTATTCAAGATTCCTCATATTTAAGATTGTCTGTAACATGTTTCAACAAATGTTGACTTTATTTCAGTTTTCCATAGAAAGTGTCGGCTGCGCAGAAAGATGCGCATAAAAATCTATCGGAATTCCCTTTAAACTTCCCAATTTTCATAGATATAATTTTACGTTTTCAACAAAAAATATTTATGGAACGGTTTTTACACATTTCTTTGTCATTCCACTCGAAAACGATAATTAAGTAGAAATATTGTGGCATTACTTTTTGCACTAAGTAAGAATTCCCTCTGCGAATAGTCGGAGTGCATATTTGAAAATTACATCACCATATAGGTTTCAACACTTACATTACCGTATAGGTTGCAACGGGCCTATTATATTAAATGAAATAAATTACTTTTTGAATTGAATGGGCGCCCCGAAACTAAATTAATCGCCGTAAAAACAACGTCATGACTATTTAGGCAAAAACGTGATTTTTCGACGCCATTTGCGTAAAAAGTGTGAATTTGATCTTGTCAATAATTGTACATCAGGTGAAGATCAACTTTTGCTATTCCGAGTAAACGGTAATTAGTTGGCGCATGCGCATATAGTTCGTGAAATGGATTATTCAATTCCTTCTTTATTTCATATTAACAATTAAATATCCAAAATCCTGGATCAGCCCATGCTACTTAAGATGTTCCGCTAATATTAAAGGTTTTATGTCTGCAATTTAGACTTAACCTTGAAATGCGAACTTTGCGTTTTATTCTCTGCTATTTTTGAACAGATTGTGATAAAACTTTGCAGAACTACATACATCACAGAAAAATTTCATAAGCATATATTCCTAAAAGCACAGTGTTGGCAAATATTTACTGTGCCTTATCTAAACTTTAAGACTGAAAGCAACTTCTAATGGTCTTTTACTAAATCTAGCTAGTCGAAACGTTGTTCTAACGTGTGGCACACGCTCATAATCTTACCTATTCACCTCGTTGTTCTCCTCTAGGAAGATAATTTTACGAAAGCATTTAAGTGACTGCAGACATCTTCAGAGTGCACGTTATAACCCTCACCATGTTGGACACGATTGATTCTTCCTTAACCAGTGTAGATCATGATCAGCCTGCACATCCATGCAGTGTGATCATGATCTGCACTATTCGCTATTTAGACGTTATCGTTTTGGTAAGACCCCTTTTAACATCTAATGGTACTATCCAAATTGGAAGATAGACTACTTCATTATGGAAATTTAGCATGGTAAGGTCTAAGACCTTTAGATGTGAGTGGTAATCGTATGTGCGTGTTTTAAGTCATATACATATAAGTGATAAAAAAAGAACAACAACAAAAAACGTTTAAATGACTTGTAACATTCGACGCATGACTTAATCATTTGAAAAACGTACGAAAGAGATTTAATTCATTTTTTCTATGTCTCTAGAGCGATTCCATAGATTTTGACACTTATGACGCAGATAGCGTTAATAAAGAACTCCTGTTTATTTTATTAGACGCTGGTTGCAGCCTAAGTTAGTGTGTCGGTATAGTCTAAGATGATAGAAAATATCAATAAAATATTAATTAAAAGGCATAAATGAAATCAAACTATGTAGATTCATTTCAGGTTCGCCAAATTCTTCGTTTTATGTCAGTATTAGGAAATTATAGGTTCTTGCTTTGGATAAAAACCTGTCGATAAAATGTCGGCTGTTTTAGACTAAATAGATAACAACTCAGACAACTATAATTATATTAACTTTTTGTATTTTCTTGGTTATGCTTTTGGTTTACGCTTAATTATTTTAGCTCGATTGCGAAGAAAAGCTTCAAGCTTATTTGAACCACTTTCGAATCCACAGTACTGGTGTCATATGAGAGCACATGGTCGTGGCACCAGCAGGACTTGAGTCCACGACCACTGGTACAATGTACTACGTTTTATGCCTCATGTGCCGAAGATACGGGAGGCATATTTTTAATAACTGTTCGTCCGTCTGTCCGTCCGTCCGTCATATTTTCATTCGTTCTTATCTACTACGGTTATGGTCCAGCTAAACTGAAATAAAATGTAGTTTTTTTCTCTGGAGTTTATCCTAGTGGACTTTTAATCTTTTGAAATATTACAGCTACATAAGAGCATTGTGTAATCAACACCCCTATACTCTTTGTACTTCTGAAACGGAACATGGTATACATAATCGACAAGAAGTGAATCAGCGCATATTACCGGGACGTATGATGGATTTTGTTTTGTTCAGCCACGGCCCGTTTGAACTTCAGTATGTTATACTTGCATCACAACAATTTGTACTCAGCTCCCCTGCAGTCTCTATGCAACTGAAATGTAACTTGGTATATCTATACCTCATCAACATGACATGGACATATTTTGGGGACTTCATATTTGTTATTTGTTCTGCAGTTAAAGTTTTAAGAACATTGAAATATTACAGTTCCATCAGAAAAATTATGCACCCAACTCCATCAGTGTCTATTTAATCGAAATGAAACTTGGACAACATCGCCTTTGTGAAATAGACATGCGCCTATTAACGAAACTTTTATGTGTGATTGTTTTATTCAACTTGTATTTTGCAACACAACTTCTTTTTTTTCATTTTTTTTCAAACACATTTGGCATCATACTTGTTGCATCATTTATATCCGTTGCCTTCTTTTGTTCTTTTGATATGTGGTTTGCAGATTGAATGCTCTCTAACAATTTATTTGATGTTAATCTCATATCCTTTAACTTCAGATGTATGATGAGAATTTTCACTTACTGAATGGTTTATCAGTCAATAGTTAAGACTAATTTTTGAGGTACATTCAGTACGTGTTTTATTACGTGACGTCAAAAGTTAATGTTCAGTTTTATTTTTTTATATTTGTGACTTTTAGACCAGAAATAATGTAATAAATATCATGCGCGGATCCAGCCAGTTAACTCAAGGGTGAGGTTCCAACCAAACCCTTACAATGACAAATATTTCTCTTTATACATTAAACGATTTGATGTGTATTTTGTGGATGTTAGCCATTTAAAAGTAGAAGTTTTTGTTGAACAGGCTGAAAAAGAACTGTACCGACCCGCTCTAGGGACCGGGGTCATACAACCCCACCCCGCTCCCCCGCTCTTTGAAAATTCTTAAATTCAGCGCTTTATTTCCTGCATTCTGGGCTATTTAAAGAGCCTTTCAGAACACATTTTCCTCCACAATTCCATATAATTATAATATACTCCGTATTTTCACATTTGTATGCGCTAAATGTTGAATTTTGAAAATAAAATAATAAAAATTCAATTTAAAGTTTCTTAGAGGTGTCTTGGAGTTAATTAACATCGGTATGAATAACGTCGGGGCCGTATAAAACAGAAGCAACATACACTTTGAATGCCGTCTTAAGGACTGAAAGACTAGTTGGCATTAAAATGAAAGAACGGACTATAACCTGTTTCCCACATGGATCCAGTGGGATAAATGGTCAATAATTCGTTTATCAGGGGTCAATAGCCATTTAAGAAAAAAATATGTCAATTGCTAATTTTGTTAGGTCGCTTTCTTTCAGTTTATATCAAAACAGATTGCATCTTTCATAATGATTATATTGTGACGGGCTATGCTGGCTTGAATTTTCGCACTGAAATGTTTATATCTTGGGGTAGATGTCGGTCGGGCGGGCGGGCGGCGGCGGTGGCGGCGTCGTCAAACTGGTGTTTCCGGTCAATAACTTTTGTTTCGGTAAAGATATTTGAATAAAACTTGGTATGTATGTAGCTTATATCAAGAAAAAGGCAGGGATTGATTTTGGGGTTTCTGGGGTCAAGGCCAAGGTCACTGTTACTTAAAATAGAAAAAGGGTTTCCGGTCAATAAATTTTGTTTCAGTAAAGATATTTAAATAGAACTTGGTATGTATGTAGCTTATATTAAGACAAAGGCTGGGATTGATTTTGGGGTTTCTCGGGTCAAGGTCAAGGTCACTGTTACTTAAAAAAGCAAAAGGGTTTTCGGTCAATAACTTAACTTAGGAATGACCTATCATGATGAAACTTGGTGTATAGAAAACTTATATAAAGTTCTAGCTTTTGATTGATTTTGGGGTTTCTGGGATCAAGGTCAAGGTCATTGTTACTAAAAATAGGGTTAGGGTTAGGTTAGGGTAAGGGTTAGCATATCTTCTACATGCATGGAGGGATTTTGATGAATGTTGGCACAATTGTTCATCATCATGAGACGGAGTGTCAGGCGCAAGAACCAGGTCCCTAGGTCTAAGGTCAAGGTCACACTTAGAGGTCAAAGGAAAAAAGAATTAAAACTTTTTCCGGAGCATATCTTCTTCATGCATAGAGGGATTTTGATGTAACTTGGCACAATTATACACCATCATGAGACGAAGTGTCTTGCGCAGTTCCCTTCTTTAGAATTATTTCCCTTTGTTGTTACTATAAATAGCTTATATTGTAACTTTTTCATTACTAGACGTAGGGAAAAATCGAGACCACTTTTCTGTAGTACAACATGCATGTTACATCCAATTTTGAGGTGTATTTTGACCAATCTCTACCTGGTAAGGATTTCTGTGTGGACTTACAATTTTTTTTTTTTTGTATTTTTTTTTCTTTTTTAAGATTAACTTCCCTTAGTTGTTACTATAAATAACTTATATTGTAACTTTTTTATAATTGACCGTAGGGAAAAACCAAGACCACTTTTCTGTGGTACAACATAGTTGTTACTTTCTAATTTTAGGTGTATTGTAAGGTATCTCTACCTGGTAAGGAGTTTTTTTGTGGACTTGGAAAAACAAAAGAATTACAATGATTACTAAACAACCACAAAATTAAAATTACATCTGCAAATACATGTGCTAGAGTAAAGAAATTTGCTTTGACGGGCGTATATTGTGACATTCTGGCACTTTTGTTTATTCTTATGAAAAGTGTTGTAAACCTGGTTTCGTGGCATTGCCGCGTTTCTCGTTTTACTTTATTTCAGAGCTGAAAGACGATTTGGCTGCCTTCTACAAAACAAGATACAGTACAATACCACTGTCACCCCTAGTCAATGGCCATGACATTCCCCTTATAAATTTTTACATTTTGCCTGAAATGAATTTCATTCAAAAGCAAGACAAAAAGCCAGCAGGGAAAGAGACTAAAACGCCGGTCAAATCGTTGTCGGACGTATTCCAGTCTGAAAACAGTTGTGAAATATATTTAACCGCTGATGCTGGATTTGGAAAAACTGCATTTTCAAAATTTCTTGCTGTCACATGGTGCCAGGCTCATCGTCCCGGAATGAAATACAAAAAGTACTTCTCAGAAGATGCGATAAATGCCATGCTTGGTTTTGAGTTCTTGTTTCTTGTGTTATTACGGGATTCTTCTGATGACTGCAGCATTGATGATTTGATAATGAATCAAATTATACAAAATTTGTCACGGTCTTCCGAAATGACAATAAATTCTATACAGGGAATTCTGCACCGGGAAAGATCTTTAATTATTCTGGACGCTCTAGATGAGTGGGTCCATCCTGAAAAGAAATGTACAAAAGTGCCAAAAACAATCCCTCATCGTAATGCTCGTGAAAAGTGTGTAATCCTTACAACAACAAGACCTTGGAAATTAGGTGTGTTAAATCTTAAAAATAGTGAAATAGGTAAGAAAGTGGAACTAGTAAAACTAACCTCCGAGTCAGCACAAATATTAGAGGAAAGAGCGATTTCAAAAATAAAGAATCTCGATGTTGCTGAAGCAAAACTCTTGGCCAAACAATTAAATAAAAAAATTAAAGAAAATAAACTCGAGGATCTGGAATCCGTCCCCCTTCTTTCGATGTATCTCATTTGTTTATGGTGTGAAGATGTTCCACTAGGACAGTCAAAGTGTGGACTATATGCAAGCATTGTTGAACTCCTACTGTCAAGAACTTTAAGCAAACATCCGGAAATGGAACCAACATGCGAACCCTCCCAGAGTGATATCCCACACTGCTTCAGTGAACATGAACATTGTAATCAATACTGCACATATCTGAAAGATTTGGGTAAGTTAGCATTTGAAACTTTATTCAGTGAAACAAAGGAAAACACTCTTGTTTTTTACAAGTCAGTGGCAGATAAGTTTCTCTCACCAAATTCTTTGAAATTAAGTCTTGACTCAGGATTATTAACACAAAGTACAGAAAAGACACTTATCAAACAAATTTCTAAAGTTTCATTTTCACACAAAACAATACAGGAATTCTTTTGTGCATTACACATTTCTTGTGAAAATGAAAGTGATGTCAGAAAAATTTTTCTAAGCAAATGCAAAAGTTTGCAAAGTATTCTTGAAATGTCGACAGTGCTTATTTTTATCAGCGGAATGAATGCAGAAATCATTTCTTCTGTATCCCAGGAATTTCGTTCTGTTATTAGCCGAGATAAGAATACGAGCGAATACAGATCTACAACTGATTGGATCTGTGTACCTCTGAAAAACATACAAGACATGTACATTTCTTGTATGAAAGAAAACACGAGTGATAAGGAACTAAATTTTTTCTGCCAAGATTTTTTCTTTAGTGAAGATTGTAAAGAAGAAAAATACTTTTCACATTTAACAAAGCTTGCGGTACACAATAAAACCAACATGGAGTCAATAAATACCTACACAGCCAATGGTCGTAGTTTACGTGAAATTATTGATTCTTGTACACTGCACGAACCGTTCCAGATCAATAAAATGTGCTATTGGGGTCGAGATGAACAAGAGCTGCTTCCTGTACTGTTGGAAAAGTCGTCGAAATGTGTCACTGTTATGTCGTCTAATCAGGATCTAACTGATTCTTGGAGCCGTGAAATGTTTGTAACATTACAGAATAATTCTCTGTTACAAGCAATTTATATCATCAATTCCGAGATGAGTCACGATGTAATGAATGACTTTCTGAATAATATCATAAACAGAAAAACAATGACGGAGATTAGATGGCGGGGCTTATGGTGTACAGAGCACGGGCGTTCGTGTACTTTCAGTTTAGATTTTAGTCAGCATTCAGATCTAAGGACGTTAGTATTGTTCGAGATACCTGAAGTGACACAATTAAAGGTTAATAGTCAAGTGAAACACGTGGAGTTGTTGGAAATCAAACTAGGTGAAATGTCGCTGCCTCCTGGAATGCCAAATATTGAAGATGTATTTTTGCATGATGTAAACATGTCTGCTTCAACATTGCGTGACCTCGTTAAGGTAGTGGAGAAACTTTCACAAAAAGTCAGAGTAAAAATAGACTGGTGCACAATAGAACCAAAAACAGAGTTTGAAGACGTTAAACAATATATACACGCATCTCAGTATTTACGAGTTACTCCGGATAAGTATCGGCGGTTTGTGTTTGAAACAAAAGTTGAAAATTAAGTTACTTAATTAACTCAGACTGGAGAAAAAAATGGAAGTTCCAATATGCAAGGTTTTATAAAGGAGAATAGCCGAAAACTGTCCATTATGTGCAGTAATGGACAAATTGAGGCGCAACGCGCCGGGATTGTCCATTTTTCACATAATGGATTAGAGATAGACCCTAAAATTTTCAATGATAGTATTACATTAAATAAACTCTAGAAATTTATTTCCAAGTCCTTGAAATAACCAAAAATGATTTAACAAATGTGAAGTTTATGATAGTTTTGTTAATATCAATAACAGAAGTTTTAATTTTTAATTTAAAGTTGTGATCCACAAAGAATGAAAACTTTTGCCTTGGGCTAGTACTTATAAGTAGAGATCTATTAGTTTACTTCCCTTGCAATTACACAATTGAGTGGAAAATGAAAACTGTTTTAGTAACAATATCATACTTTTTTGCACAACAAAATCATTTAGGATTTATTCATTTATGTTTGATTCCTCTCAAGACATGGTTCATATGATTCTGTCAACTTACATATGGTAAAAAAAATAACTTTTAACAAGCCAATAATAAAATGAAGTACCAGTAAGTAATTAATAGTGCAGATAATACAGTTGTGCTTGTATCAAATGTCACAATAGAACCATTTTTGTAATACAGAACACCTGGTAGGATAAGTAAAGGTGCAATTATATTGATCTCTATTTCCTATGCCTAAATGGATGGTTTGAGGCTTTTCTCTGACCTAAAACACTTTCCTCACGAAAACTCAAATTGCTGTAATATTATTATTTAATGTCTCTAATATTGTCCTCTTAAAGGCAAAGACAATTCATTGATTTGTGTCTCAATGCTAAATAAAAATACCAGGTCAAATGGAGTTTAAATTAGATTGCATATAAATATTTATTGCAATTAAAAGTTTTTAAACACTAATGATATTCAGTGCTGATTGTTAGGAAAGTTTCGAACATATCTCGTTTTATCACATTTATGAATGTTTTGAAGTACCTTTACAAAATGTAAAATTTAACTTGGCCGTATGATGTACTGATCAATAGTTTTCCTTGCTTTGTTCGTGCTGAGTTTACAGTTTTATACAAATCAAGTAATTTAATAAATGACGGGTCCAGGTGAAGACATTCTAAAATGTATGTATGTATTTTATATCGTTATTACAAAACAACTGTTCTAATCTCGTAATTACGAGATATCCTATCAAATTAATTTTATTAGAAGAAAATTACTCGTATCACATGAGATCTTTACTCGTGATGACTCGTATCTGGTTTTTACCAGAAACTATTTCGTTATTACAATAAATAACATGGTTATTACAAGAAAAATGTATTGTTAAATTAAGATCATTACGGCCAAATTTTCTGGTAGTACCGAAACGTGCAGTAAAACTTTTGGAAGCTTGACATTGTTTGTTTTTTTTTTTTTTTTTTTTTTTTTTTTGTCTTTGTGGTAGAAAGGTGAAATTGCTTATTTGTTTTTTGTTTTGGGTTTAACGCCGTTTTTCAACAGTATTTCAGTCATGTAACGGCGGGCAGTTAACCTAACCGGTGTTCCTGGATTCTGTACCAGTACAAACCTGTTCTCCGTAAGTAACCTGGTAACTGCCAACTTCCCCACATGAATCAGAGAAGGAGGACTAATGATATCAGACACAATGTCGTTTATCAAATAGTCACGGAGAACATACGCCGTGTCCGAGGATCAAACTCGCGACCCCAAGATCCGTAGACCAACGCTCTTACCTACTGAGCTAAGCGGGCGGGCTAGGTGAAATTGCACATTTCTGGGTAGGACTGCAACAAATGACAGTTATTGCAAATATTTAACCAATTTTACACGAACACTGCAGGAGAAAGATAGGTCTGTAGCATTTGATTATGTTTTAGCTCGACTATAATGGGTGGAGCTATTGGACTCCAATTTGTTTAATTCTGCCCATTGTTTTCTCGTGTAGGGCACAGCCAATATTTTATCTGGGAACCATACGCCGCTTTTCATGGAATTGCACTCTGTGCTTCGTTTAAGGCCATATGAATACATCTGCAGATGTCTCTAAATTACATTCTGGTACTTATAACATGTGTAAATGTCCGCGGCTAGAGGATGTGAACGGTAGCTTGCACTTCCAATACCGTCCCTGTACAGGCTCAAGCAAACCTAGCCTGCAATAGTTTCGTTTATGTCGTGTTTGGCGACCTGTGCCTATGGTTTACCGCTTTTTAATTTCATTCATGCGTCGGCGTCGGCGTTCCGATTTGGTTAAGTGTTTGTATGCAAGCTGTTATCTCAGAAACCACTTCTGGGAATGGATTGAAACTTCACACACTTATTCACTGTAGTAAATTGACTTACACTGCACAGGTTTCATACTCGATTTTGCTTTTGTATAAGATTATGTCCCATTTTCGACTTTTTCTTTATTAATGTAAGCTGGTATTTCAGTATATACTAATCGAAATGACTTGAAACGTCACACACTTGTTCACTGTAATAATCTGATATGCAGTGCTCACGTTCCATAACTCATTTTTACAAAATTATGCTATTTTTTTTTTCGACTAAACAGTTTTTGGTTAAATATTTGTATGTAAGCTGGTATCTCAGTACCCATAATGGGAATTGATTGAAATTGCACAGAATTCCTTTGCATGAGCTGATATGCATTGTACAGGTTACATTACCCTTTTTGCAATTTTACAAAATTATGCCCACTTTTCGACTTTAATATTGACAAGGCTGTTGGATAGTCGAGCGTTGCTGTCCTCCGACAGCTCTTGTTTTTACGTTGCCTATTTCCATCTATTTCCGACTCAAAATGCCATACCAGGTGTATATCTGCGATATTTTTCTATTACGATTTAGGAGTACACAAAGAAGACGTTCCTACTTTCTAACGGTTGAAGATTTAAACTAAAATTCTGTATTTACTGTTGGTACATTGTTTGATTTTCATTAGACTGATAATTTGTGCGGCAATTTGGATTAATGTCATACGTTTCCCTTTGTTTTCTTTCTTTTTTGGTTTTTTTTTTGTTATATGTTTTAATATAAAAGTTACTTAATCAGTTAATTGAGCTCTGTTCCCATTTTGACCACAGTTACTCTCAATTCCTGTGTAGTTTAATAACATTATGACATTGTGTTTATGCTCCCTCAAGGGGGTTATTCGATCTACTCCTTACCGTGGAAAAAAAAATGGCGGCCAAAACTGAAAATGTGAGTTTTTCTTACTTTTTTACTTTTTCAAGGATATCTAGACAATAACACATGTCAATCAACCTGTTCCACTGTTTTCCCCATCTACCGGTACCTTTCACTTTGGAAAAAGCACTTTAATTTGTCTGGAATGCTGGTCATGAAATTCGAATCGATGGAAAATTATCCGGTAAACACGGGATAAGGAATAGTGCGACTTGCAAATATAGTCTTTTTACCTAATATACCGCAGGTTGTAAGTTATTTTTTCTGATTTGAAGGAATATTTCCACATACTTATCTAATACTGTTGGTTTTGAGCAGATCACAGTTCGTATTTTTTTAAAAAAAAAACACACAATTTTAGTCCGATGGTAAGGAAAGGAACAGTGTGCGAAAATTAGAGGATAAGGTGAAGTGCATTTTTTTCAAACGAATTTTACAGTTTTCTCTCATCGTTTCTGAGATAACCAATTGACATTTCTCTACCATGTAATAATTAAAGAGGTCTGAATCGTGACCCTGGCTGTTAAACTACACTAATATTGTAGATGAACCAACCATAGTGTAAACCGTCCTATCGTTAAAGGTCGTAAATAACGAACAATCGAGTGTTCCTTATCGTGGTTGTTTAAAAATAGGCTCCTGAAGCAAATTAAACATACTATAATTCCAATGAATATGTGTTTATACTTGTTACCTAATGTCAATTGGATTTATCATATCCATAATCCAAAAAAATGTACAAAAGACAATTTAAAATGATACATACTTTACTGACGCCATGCGCAAGTTTTATACAAAAATTCACAACGCTTGACCGCTTTTATAGTTAATGACGGATTTTTTAGTAAATGCAAAGAATACATGTTCCCTAATTATTAATAACTGCATCATAATATGTATGTTTGTGTTATTACGATTCCTAAACAATAAAACATATATGACGCCGATGAAGGAATACTTAGGTTATGGATCTATCCTACTATGAATATATGAACTTGACATATAAAGAATAGCATTTTTATGTCTTTAAAGGTTATTTCTAGTTTTGTTTCAACTACATGTTATAACATTTGATACAAGATATACTTAGTAGTGATATATTTTTCACTTAAACTTTCCTTATGTAAAGTTCAACTTTCTATGATACAAACGTTACCTTTATTCTAAGACACTGAAAATCACAGGAGTTCATGTTGAATTAAGAGTAGTTTTTCCATGCCAAAACAGTGTATATGCATTTTCAATACATCTATCATTTGTCTATTATGAAGCAGAGGTCCTTCTTAATTTAAATGGCATAAGAAATGGCAAAATGATACGTGATCGATACAAACGTTACCAATCTTATTTAAAATAACATAAACAAGAAAGTGTCACTCAGTTTTAATTGACAGTGTTATCAGTTTGTGTCGTCTACGTCATAAGATGCAGATTTCACACAGGTAAAGTATATGTAGCACATTTGTCCTTGAAGACGTGTTTTCTTTTTCTGAAAATGTTCAATGGGCTCCGCTGGTAATGTTCGGTTGAAATAGGAAGCTTAAAGTAAAACCTATTTGTGATTATATGACAATTATTTTCCAACAAGTCATTTGATTAAATGGGGTAAAGGCAAGTGGTTACGCTGTCAGCGGTTTTTAGGTTCGAGCCCAGATGAAGGACATATGATAGTCTGGAAACATGACAAGCTAAAAACGAAGTCAATCAACTGACACACGTCTTATTATGTGGGTGCATAACTAAACTATATGTAAGAAAAAGCTCTACAATTTTCGTTATTATTTTATTTTAATGCTTGGCATGAAAATTTCCATCATGACTGGTAATTTATTAAGATAAAATGTTAAATATTAAATTTGATTTGCTCCGACGTCGGTCGCAAAAAGTTAAACGTTATGTTAAATTTTCGCTAGTCAAATACAATATACTACACACTGGTGTATTAAACTTAATACTAATCAGTCTATCTTTTCGTTTAAGCCATGTCACGTGCACCGACAACGGTTACAGGAGCTCAGCTCCTGAGTCTGTATAGTTTGCTACTGTAACCTGCACTTCCTGTGCTACGTATTACATGAGTGTGTTTTCATCTGAATCCTTCGAACTAGATGATCGAACGTTAGCAAAACAGCCACAGTGTAAAATTAATTCCTCGTTTGTTCAAAAAGGATCCCATTCCAGCCATGATGAAGCTTTGGGTCATCTTGATTCCTGAAATTATAAATCAAACGCACAAACAACAGGGAGTGGTGGGTTGGGAAATTAATTTTTTAAGGATAATCGTGAAATAATATGTCCTCTACATTCTCTCTGAGTTCCACAAACGTAAAAGGCCCGAGAATGGAAAAGTTCCTGCTTATATAGTGCGCTAAAAATAGCTCGCAGACTCAAGGACAACTGACTTGCTAGTGGTACTAGAATTATACGGTATTATACAATATGTCTGCTAGTAGCTGACTATGTGGAAAAATAATGGGTTTAATCTCTAACGATTAAACTAGTTATTATTTTCCAACAAGTCATTTGATTAAATGGGGTAAAGGCAAGTGGTTACGCTATCAGCGGTTTTAGGGTTCGAGCCCAGATGAAGGACATATGATAGTCTTGAAACATGACTAGCTAAAAACGAGGTCAATCAACTGACACACGTCTTATTACGTGGGTGCATAACTAAACTATATGTAAGAAAAAGCTCTACAATTTTCGTTATTATTTTATTTTAATGCTTGGCATGAAAATTTCCATCATGACTGGTAATTGATTAAGATAAAATGTTAAATATCAAATTTGATTTGCTCCGACGTCGGTCGCAAAAAGTTCAACGTTATGTTAAATTTTCGCCAAAAAGGTTCTCGAAAGATGAGAGAACCTTCCGTCAAACGGTTTAACATAACGGATGACAACCCAGTCATGATGTGGAAATGTGCAAAATATATTGATGCCAAGAAAAAACTCGGTAAACTGTAAAACATCATTTAATCAGTCAATCAATAATTCAATTAATCAGTCGTTAGCAATTTGATAATACGTGAGATTTTTATTAAGACAGATTTATTACTAAACGAACGAATCAATTAGTCACTGCAATGGAGGAAAAAACAGGCTGTTTTGTGGTATGGAAATAATAGATTGCTCCTGAAATTGTGTTCAACATGATGTCATAGCCCATTGGTGAAAGATGAGTGTCGTCATTGTCAAACATTTATGGATTATCTTTTATATCTGGATATTTTATTAAATGGCCACCATGCCTAATAACATAGGTACTAATAGCACTGTTTATTCGTTTACTTGCTCTTTCAGCTTGATGTACCTCAACGTACCTCCATGTACGCCGAGGAAGGATCTGGGACCATATAATTTTTGTTTCAGGCATCTTTAAATGCAGTTTGTTCAAAATGCACCTTAGCTGGCCAATTATCGCGGCTGATGTCATACTGCCAATGTCATTGCCTCCGCAATGTATAATTAAGTAGTCGGGTGTTTCATTAAACTCTAATATGTATCCTACTGACTGTTCAAGATGGTGTATTCTAATTCCGCCCATGAAATCCCACAATAACTTCGCTCCTACAGATTTGTAAAGTCCTAGATTTATACCGTCAGGCCTGTAACATAACCTCTGATACGCACCACGTACTAAAGATGAACCCAATATCCATACATTACAGGGACCTGAAAATTAAGAGATAAGTGGCCTCCAATGTGACTGATTAGATCGTCTTACCTGAAACGTATTTCGTTTTTAGGGTATGTATGCAAATAGGAAATATGGAGCTCACTTAATCAAGTACAAGTGTTATGAATTTCCCATCAAAAGTGAAATGTTAAGAAGTCCAAACAGTATGTTCCAGACAAGAAAATTTACGTAATTTTGAAACTACATAGAACAAAATGTATTGATATCCGGGGTCAGTCTCCCTACTCGGAGCTAATATTTACAACTAAATGGATTGCCGGTCTGATAAAATATTTATATAAGCTGTAACACACACATATATATATATATATCATTATATATTTGACTTATGATTCCATCAGGAAAATATATTTATCAAGTTATTTATCAGTATATATGTTATTTATATTTACTGGACACTCTAATCTTATACTTCATTATATTATGCATTACAAATCTTCTATGATCACATAATAATTATCTATGAACACCCAATTCAAATTGTATAGGAATCCGACAGCTGTCTTCCTATACGTGGTAGCAAGTTACTACTTACTAGGCAAAAGCGGATCGCCGGCCCAAAATAAATGTAAGAATCATTATATATTTATGCATATGCAACTCATTATCATTATATACGGCATTTGGCAGATCCTTAGCATTCATTATAATTTTGAAATGGGGTAACTGCTACCAACTGGTTTCAAACTATGACATGGCATCCGGCACCTAGATCGATCGTTTTTAAAGGGGCAACTCAATTTAAACCTTATTGTTGTAGCATAAATGTGAGTATGCAAACTTCGAATTATTAAACGAAATATGAATCATTACTTTCATAATTAATATTAAAAGTGAAAGAAGTAAAACAATTAAACAACAATTAACGAGAATTCAATAACAATGAACAACGACATGTACATTTTGTAAGGGTTTGATAAAGTACAAACTAGCTTTGCTAATGGATGAATGCAGATTTTTTGAGAATTAATTTAAGATAGCAGAGGACAAGTTTTTTAAACTCTCGAAACTAATGATAGTGATCCGTCGACGGAGTCGCAATATGAGCCGGCGTCGGATTCATAGAATATCAATGGCGAATATATGACTTGTATGCATTTGACCTCCATCTGCCTGCACTTTTTATAGCATCTACAAGACAGCCATCCTGATACATCCCAGAAGCACCACCAATCCTAAATGAATGTGATTTTATGTTCTTGTTGTTTAACCCTATGAACTTGATGGCTTTTTTAAGAACAGCATTAAACTGAAAGGAAGTCAAGGGGGTTTCATCAAAATGACGGAACAATGGACTAGCTTCGTCGCGCGAAGATTGAAACCTGAGATATGTCTGAATATGTTCATAACAGACTGAACCTGTTCTGCTCATCTATATCGGTATCGATAAAGGACCCGACTCCAGTTTGATCAGTCTTCGAAGATTTAAAGTACACTCGTATCTTACTCGAGCCTATAATGAGGTCTTGTTTTCTTAATACAGAGTCACGTGACCGTTTATTTGATGACGTAAACTCACTTATCCGAAGTAAAGCTACGTAAGCCAACGAAAAGGCAGCTGCAAATAAAATGTTCTCATACTGAGAGCGACAGATACATTGCAATGTCGAGATAAGCTTTTGTAATATGTGTATTGTTATAGGCTGCCTTGTATCATTTGTGCCTCTGATTCTACGTAGGGCTTCAAGCATACGTTTAACTATAAATTTCTTCGTGTTATCTTCAAAGTCATTAAGTTTATTGACATAGCTGATTGCGGAAATATAACTATTTATTGATTTATATGCATAATGCTGTAAAGACATGTACGCTATATATTCAGTGATTTGCTGTACATTCGGAGGCCATATAAGCTGTTGACCAGATAGAGAGCAAAAGTTTGTAAACGAGGAGATGGCAGCGCTGTACTGTTTCTGTTTCTGGGTATTTAAAGATAGGTACGCGGTGACAAGTCTATTTATTTCCGGCTGAAGATCCGAAGAAAGGTTTCTGGGATGTTGCATGGCTTCTTTGCTGTGTCTGTCGGTAACTCCCGGTATAATCTTGACCACTGAAAGCGATCAACAGAATCAGCAATGCTGTTTTGCTTCCCGCGCACGTGCTTACCCTTAACTGAATATTATTCTGTAATATTAAAAGCATTAAGGGCCGGATCAAGCTCATGACCCGCTTATTTTTAGACGATTTACTGTTGAGGATATTTACTAAAGCCTCATTGTCGGATCTTATCATGATCTTTTTGTTTTTTATAAACGTTCCCCAAAGTTGAAGTGCTAGAACTATGGGTATGAGTTCGAGATACGTAATATCAAGAAATATGTCGGCCTCCCAGTCATCTGGCCATTGAAATACACTCCACTGACCTTGAAAGTAACAGCCACATCCTAAATTTCTATTACCAGAGGAATCTGTATATAATTCGAAATATATGTTTTCTAACCAATCTTTGTCATTAAACATCGCTATTCCTTTAAAATCAGATAAAAAAGTAAGCCAGATTGTCGTATCTTCAAGAATATCATTAGTATCTCTTATAAAGTGAAACGGCTTTTTTCCTTGGCACATGACATCATAAAATCTACGTAAAAATGCCCTACCGGTAGGGATGGCTTTAGTCATAAAATTAAGTAACCCCACAATGGGTTGTAGTTCGTTTAACCGCACTTTTTTCAGTGTAACTAGACGAGATAATTCATTTTTTGCTTTATTTATTTTGTCTTCCGGGACATGGATTGTTTGGTGTTCAGCATCTGATTCCAGCCCTAAATACGTTATGACTTTAACTGGACCTATCAGTTTTTCAGGACATAAAGGAAACCAAGATTCGAATATACTTTTTGGAAGGAATGAAAAAGCTGTAAACAAGATTCAAAATTTACATGTGTCATGAAGAAATCGTCTAAGAGATGTGTTAGGTTATTTGTTCCAGATT